>NC_049979.1:9088377-9174626 GCF_000003815.2 Branchiostoma floridae
TTTTGTGCGCACCACAAGGTCCCTTTTTTCTTCCCTTGCCAGCCATGTTAGAAAATTACTACCAGTATATAAAGTATGGTCTGCTTTCAACATGCATTACAGTATAATGTGAGTAGCATTCTGGCATGAGTACTTTCCCAAACACATATACTTTAAAGGCATGTCTATGACAAAATGCACTTTACTTTATGGGCTGCATCTAGATATCCAAATTACAGCACGCATTGAAGGCATTCCAAATCTGTAAAATGGCTTTATCAAAGCCTGGTGACCTTGTGTCAACTAGCACTCTGAGGTGATGACTACATTTCAAACTGAATTGAATTAGTCCTCCATCAAGCAATTTCTCCCCATCACCTGCAGCTGCCATAAATGTGGTTTTGCACTTCCAGGAAATTGGAATCACTGAGTACTAATGGCAGCGGTAGAGCCTATCTAGGAAGTGATAATCATGATGATCAGCGGCTGAGATTGACTTTCTCTTGCAAAGTAGCGGCATTGAGAAGATTGAATCAAGGAGACCTGACAATCAAAACGATGTTGCAAATGGAATAAGTTTCAGAGGCCGAAATGTTATCAGTGTAGGCGTACTTTTATTCTACTTTTATTCTTCCAAAGCTACCTACTGATGATAATGTACATGCTTCTTAGGAGCAATCTAGGACACAGACAGAATACATATGGTCCTGTTGTTGGATGTCCATCGCTCTGCGATGATGACTTCAATGGCTTCAGTGGCGTCTCATATGCGATCGCAGCCCGAATTCTGAGGCACATGTTCTTCCACATGTCGGGCAAACGACGGCGATGCTGGGGTTTGGTCTTCTCTCCTTCTCTTTTCTGTCGCGTCGCTTCTGTTCAAGTTCGGTAAGTCTATTGTCTTCAAAGTTCTGTACACCTTGGTGAACAGCATGGCGCCACTGACTCCTATCAGTGGCAGTGGTCTCCCATTCACGATGTGGGATGTTGCACGCAGTAAGGGATGCCTTCAGCGAGTCCTTATACCTCTTGTAAGGACGTCCAACCTTTCTGTAGCCAGAGGCGAGCTCGCAGTAGAACACCATTTTCGGGAGTCGGGAGTCGTCCATGCGAACCACGTGGCCGGCCCATCTCAATTGAGCTTTCATGATGAGCGCTTCAATGCCCATCATGTTTGCTCGACGTAGCACTTCTGTGTTGGGAACCCTGTCTGTCCATGAGATACCCATAATTCTGCGCAGGCAGCGGAGGTGAAATCTGTCCAGAGCTTTGAGCTGCTTTTTGTACAAAGTCCATGTTTCACAGCTGTAGAGAAGGGCTGTAATGACTACTGCCTTGTACACTGCTAGTTTTGTCTGGAGCCTAATACCACGCTCACTCCACAGCCGCGTCCAGAGCCTACCAAAGGAGGAGCCTGCCTTCGCAATCCTGTTTGACACTTCCTTGTCCATGCTGCAGGATGAGGTCATTGTGCTTCCCAGGTAGGTAAAGCTCTCCACGTTGTTTAGCTCTGTTCCATCAATGACAATGTGAGGGGCAGGGAGTAACAGCCCTGGTGCAGGCTGGAGCATAACTTCAGTCTTTTTCAAGCTGATTGTCAGTCCAAAGGCTTTACTGGCTTCTGACAGGCGACTAGCGAGTTCTTGCAGATCCTGTTCGCTGAGAGCAGCGAGGGCGCAGTCATCTGCAAAGAGGAAGTCTCTCACTAGGGCCTCCAGTACCTTGGTTTTTGCTTTGAGGCGCCGTAGGTCGAGGACCCTGCCGTCGCATCTGTAGCGGATGGTTATCCCGGCATCTGTAGCGGACAGTGCCCTGAACAGCATGGTGGCAAACATGAGGCTAAAGAGAGTAGGTGCCATGACGCACCCCTGTTTTACTCCATTTGTGATCGGGAAAGAGTCAGACTCTGTGCCATTCCCCACAACACGGCCCATCATCCCATCATGGAATGATCTGATGATACTGACGAACTTTGGAGGACAGCCCAGTTTAGACAGTATCGACCACAGACCCTCACGGCTTACCGTGTCGAACGCCTTTGTCAAGTCTACAAACATAATGTACAGGTTTTGATTTTGTTCACGACACTTTTCTTGGATTTGATCATCCCCCACGTACTGCTACCTTGTCGTGGTGGGGATGCTTGCGTGCCTTGAGGATCCTGTGGGCTATACCGGCGGGGGCTTCCATACCCCTGGCAGGTCTAACCAAGCCGGGCAGGCTACGGGTGAGAGGACAGACGAAGGGCAGTACATCTCTCTCTCTCTCTCTCTCTCTACACTTTACCGCCATGGCTATGTGGCTGCAGTTTAGTCATGGCCAGGATGTTATGTTCCGCATCCCTCCTGGCACAACATGGCTGAACCGAGAGGGAGACCGTGGAGCTTGGGCAAACCACGGTCTTTTGCTAACCTCCTCCTTATCCTTTGCTCTACTTGCCCAGGACTCAATGGCTCCACCTTTCTTTCTTACTAAAGACCTACGGCGATGGGCGAGTGGTGACGGTGGCAGGTGTAAGATGGTGCTGGAAGCCACTAGCCACGGACCTGCACGTAGGCGGTCAGGACTGGATGGTCGTTCTCTGTTCACATGAGGCAATGGCAGGGTTCGGCAGCCGTCTTGGCGACGGAGCAGCCCTTTTTAGGGACGGCACTGCTCCCCCCTGCAGGGGAAGGGTCTAGAAAAGGTGACCTAAAGAAAGCTTGTCTCAGCTCATCCTGTCAGCGCACCGTAGCTGTCTGGACATCTAATACTGCGGTCGAAAACAGAGACAATATGCATCAAAGCACAAACAAAAGAAGACAATGCTCTGTGTTGGAGCCTGGAACGTCAGAACCCTGATGGATAGAAAAGACTCTGACCGACCAGAGCGACGCACAGCTCTTGTAGCACGCGAGCTACAACGCTACAATATTGACATTGCTGCATTGAGTGAAACACGCCTGGCAGACACAGGGGAGGTAACCGAGATTGGTGGCGGATACACCTTCTTCTGGTCAGGAAAGAGCCAGGACGAACCCAGAGAATCTGGAGTTGGCTTCGCAATACGCACTTCACTCGTGAGAAAGCTAGAAACCCTTCCCAGAGGAATTAGTGATCGCCTTATGGTAATGAGGCTCCCCCTGAAAGGAAACACACAGCTGACTCTCATCAGCGCATATGCCCCTACCATGAGCTATTCACAAGAGCAGAAGGAAGAATTCTACGAGAAACTTGCACACTTGGTGCACACCGTACCCAAACATGACAAGATGTTGCTTATGGGGGACTTCAACGCTCGAGTTGGTAGCGACTCCCAAGCGTGGCCAGGTGTTCTTGGACCCCATGGTGTAGGGAGGGAGAACTCGAATGGCCAAATGCTCCTCACGTTCTGCTCCGAGCACGGTCTAACAGTTACAAATACCCTGTACCAGCTACAAGACATCCACAAGGTTACCTGGATGCACCCCCGCTCAAAGCGTTGGCATCAAATCGACTTCATCATAACAAGGCAACATGACATTAGAGATGTGCGCATCACAAGGGCAATGAGAGGAGCAGACTGCTGGACTGATCACACTCTGCTGCGATCAAAGCTCACATTCTCAACTGCCAGTGCGCGTCATACACACATGAGGAGGAAAGATAGAATTAAGAAAAAGCTTGACGTCTCAAAACTCTCACATCCAGAAACAAAAGAGCTACTATCAAGAAACCTAAGGGAACAGATTGAGAAACTACCAGCTGAAAGCAACCCAGAGAAAGCATGGGGCAACTTCCGAAGAGTAATGTATGACACATCTGAACGCATATTAGGACACACAAAGCGCAAACACCAGGACTGGTTCGATAACAACAATGAAGAGATCACCAGCCTCCTCAAAAAGAAGCAAGAAGCCTTCACACAGTGGCTGAACGAAAAGAACTCCATTGCAAAGCATGATCACCTGAAGCACCTCAGGAGTAAAGTCCAAGTCGAACTAAGAAAAATGAAGGACAAATGGTGGGAGTCCAAGGCGGCAGAACTGCAACAGTTTGCAGATGAACATGACACAAAAAAGTTCTTTGCAGGCCTAAAGGCAGTGTACGGTCCCTCGTCTAACACCATGGCACCCGTCCGCTCAGCTGATGGCACTCTCCTCACAGAGAAAAGCGACATAACCGAGCGCTGGAGACAACACTTCAGCCAACTGCTCAACAGACCCTCCATTATCGACCAACAGGCTATTCAGGACATGCCACAGCGACCACTCCTGGCCTCTCTGGATGAACCTCCCAGCCTGGAGGAAACCCAGAAGGCCATGAAACAGCTCCAAGGAGGAAAAGCGCCAGGGCCAGATGGCATACCTCCGGAGGTATTCAAAGAAGGAGGGGAAGCCGTCACAGCCAAGCTGATCGAACTGATGCAACTGTTCTGGATGGAGGGATCAGTGCCACAGGACTTTAAAGATGCCAACATTATACATCTCTACAAGCATAAGGGAGACAGAGCAGCATGCGACAACCACAGAGGGATCTCGCTACTGAGTGCTGCAGGGAAAGTCATGGCTCGCATTGTCCTCAACCGCATCACACAGCACCTGCTGGATGACGTGGTGTCGGAAAGCCAGTGTGGCTTCAGAAGCAATAGAGGAACCATTGACATGGTATTTACACTCCGTCAAATCCAAGAAAAGTGTCGTGAACAAAATCAAAACCTGTACATTATGTTTGTAGACTTGACAAAACCCCATATACTATATATATGGTTATAATACATATGTTATGTTCCGATAAAACTTACTCGGTGATCATAATCATATGGTCCAGTTTTATGCATGCTACAACAATTAACGCAACCTCAAGCTGCATTGATCAGCAAGATACAAAAATGGAAGTTCTGCAGCTGCAGTACCAAGGCAAGCTGCCAGGGTGCTCAAATTTAGTCTATTCTTCGGTAGGTGAAAGCCAAACCACATAAAAAATTCTGTAAAAATCACCCATTGTTTCCTAAGTTACAGCAGGAAACAATCTATTACTGTCCCTGTCATACATATTCCTGTTGTCTGACATGTAGGGACTGTAACTAAAGCTCAACTGAGTGTAAGTGAAAATTTGGGACTGTCCCTTTACACCATGTTGACCTCTATCTACATATAAATGATATATTACTTTATTCTGATGACAATCACTTTACGACACCTGATTTTCAAGGTGACCACAGGAATGACATGACTTTGTATGACATGACTTTGTATGCAAATGAAGATGATAGACCAATTCCATGGGTAATAGAGATTGGGAAAACCTTTATCAAAAGATTCATTAAGTTGTAATCTTTATTTGTAGGATGAATATTGTCCTTATCAAGGTCATCCATGTTCATCTTCAATGACATCAGTGGCATGGTGGCCTTGTGGTTAGGATTGTTTACTAAGAATCTGGAGGTACTGAGTTAGAATATCCCTGACAGGTCCCATTGTTCTGCCTTTGATAAAGACTTAACTTTGAGGTATTACATGTGGAGTAATATCAAAATCAGAACAGTTGCAGTAACTTCTAATATGCTGTTTACTAGAAGTGCAGAAAGGTGACAAGTACATGCAATTATTGCTGGGGCACAACTCCATTTCCCCCCAAACATGTTAAGTTAGCCTTGACCCTTAAAACCAAGGCTGTTCAACCAGTGTTTCTATAAATTTTGCACAGCCCATTTAGTTCCTTGCACTTGAGAGTCCTTAATCCAGTCCTCACCACAATGCTACACAAACAGCAGCAGATTAGGCTATTGTATGTGAATTGGTGGAAAAAGTGCAGCTTGTTTTATGTAACACCAGCTGCTAGCATTTCCACCACACTCTGTACACAAACCTGGACAAAGAGCTCCCACAATTCAATAGGCAGTGCACCTAAACAGCGCACTTGTATCATCAGGCAAGCCGGAAAGGAGGCATGGAGGTGTATGCAGCCAAAGAAACAAACATAAGCTATCAACAGTTTACTGAATTTTGTTGTTGATAAGACAATAGAAGCATGGCAGGAATTGCTCCAAGATATAACTCTTCGATACCATTTTTATTGAGCTCGCTAAGTATTAAATAATTTAAGTATAACCATAAAATAAAACTAATACCCAACAACATATAGGTAATAAAATCCTCTCTATTCAAACTGCTGAAAGGACTGAAAGGGACTATACAGGCCTCCTGAGACAACTCACACAAAGTATCAACATTGGGAGACTATTTTTATCCCCAATTGCCCAGAGAATACCTTGAAAAGGCTACATTTATCATCTAGCAGGTTTTTGACATTTGGTTTTAAGGGAACGCTTTCTCCACTATACACAATAATCACTCCTCCCACCTCCCCCCGACACAAGAAAAACACACACAGAAAACAAAATTGAAATGAACATTAGAAAAAAAACTGGTATCACATCAAAATCTTTCTTCAACAATTTCGAATATAAGAATAATCTTTTAAAGTTATTATCTGTAAATAGTGATTCCTGGTGAGTGAAAGGAAAAATCTGTATATGAATTTGACATTCTCCAATAATACTGTAAATCTTGAAGCGTCCGAGGTGGTTTCATTTCATTTTTAGTTATCACCCTCCTCCACTGCAAAGTCATGACACCGCAAATATGCAATTGCACTATATTACCACTGTATCATAGAGCTGTTTCAACTATGAACTTAATGAAAACTTCCTTTCCTCTCTTACCGCAAAATTAAGTTCCCGTGAAAGTAAATGAATATACAGTACCTGGAATCTGTATATTGGACCAACCCCAGGCCAGCTCCACGGCAGCCAGACCCCCTGGTGGGGGAGGGAACAGCCACCCCCCTTGACGGTGCTGGTGGTACAGTTCTGGTGTCCCGTACAGTACAGTTGGCCTGGCACTAGGAGCGCCACCTAGCTGCTGTCGCAGTATGTCGTAGCCAGCGCTGCGATCGCTGCTGTACCACAGCCTGCAGGGACTGGTCACCTGGAATGTCGTAAACAGTCGCACAGTCAAGATCATTACCTACTACAGACAAAACTGCCCAAGACAACGACGTATGAGATGGATAAAATCTGGTCTGTGAGGATAGGAGGCCACTATGTAGACAGGAATGGTTGTGTCATTGAGAAATATTGTCTAAGGGACTAATAAAAAAGTGGTCGCATTGGCAACCTTCTGTAGAGGTGGTCACTTGTACAGGTTTGACTGTACTTTCCAAAGGACAGATCTAACTTCTGACATCTAAAAAGATAAAAAAATTGGGCTGTGCTTCTTCATGTAAATCTTTATTTTGTAAAATTTCATTCATAATCCATAAAAAATTTTTTTTTATTATTCATACAATTTCCGAACATAGCAGCTCGACAGAACACACCAAAGAAACTACAATTGCACCTGTACTGCACTTTTTTTCTTAAAGTGATTATCGCAGGGTGGTTTGTGAATTCCCAAAACTACATCTCCAGATCATAACAAAGTACATGTACAAGGGTCCATATAACTAAGTATGCTAAAGGTTAAATCTGTTGACAATCAACCAATGATAACTACTGCAAAGAGTGTGACATGACATTATAACCCCTGTTGTTTATACCACACAACAAACTGCACGCTGGTGGGAAGTTTGCTTGTTTGAACAGTTGCAGTTCTTTTTACTGTTGTTGCCAAACCAAATCAACAACTTGGTTGGCAAGTTATCTTTTTAAAACTCAGCAAAGAAAGGGCATTTAACCCAGCTACTTAGTAACTTTTACTGTCGTCAAACAAAAGAAATGTTCTGCTATTCACCTAAAAATTATCCATACCAGGCTTCGCAAATTTGGATTTCCCCAGGCATGGGATTGATCCTGAATGGATCTACCGAATCAGCCTCTACAGCAAATTTGGCAGATGCGGATTAACACCTCATTGGAGCTGGATTCAGACCGTTCATTGTGAATCAGGATAAATCCTGCGTTTGGGTGAATCCTGATTTGTGACTCCTGGTTTATAAATGGGGGCTAGCCATGTATTGTGATCCAGACTGCAAAGTCAATTCTTTTTCACAACTTGCAAAAAAAGACACATGGCAAATCAGGCCCTACCTTTGGAATGATGTTCGTGAGGAAGGCAGGAGCAGCACACGGGACACAATCCCTGCGGATGGAGGGGCGAGGGACGAAGCGGGGAGGGGGGCTGGCCATTGCGGGGGCTGGGATGGCCCCTGAAGCACCTGCCGACCTTGGCAGGAGCAGGTGGTGCCGTGTGGGGGACTTGGGGTGGGGGGCCGTCTTCTCTCCGCTGCTGGCACTACCACTGGGATGTCTTCTAGGCTGAAGTGGACATGTCCGTCAAGTTATCTTTAAGTTTGATGTCTTTACATAAGAAAAGAGTCTCGTTGTTTAAGTTGGCGTCAAACTGTCAATAACCTCAGCTAATTTTGTTGCTTGGCAGAATGTCACAGAATATTTAAAAAAAATTTGCTTAATAAACTAGCCTATCAAATTTAAAAGGTTCGGTGACCTGTGAACATCTGCCAAACTCTAAAAATCACGAAATGATCAAGAAGACGTAAGCCACAGTGTTGCTGAAATATAAGACTTGTCGGGCTACCTATGTTCTTGCCGAGTGACATCAACTTTGATCCTATAAGTGTGATGACATAACTTAAACATATCATTGTTTAGAAAACTTGAGGATGCATAGGAAGGCCCAAACTTACCCTTGGGGAGGTTGGCGTGTGGGTGGGGCTGGACAGCTTGCGGGCGGGGTTGGCTGCGGGTTGCTGGGAGGAGTGAGAGGCTCTCCTGGTGGGGGACAGGGGGTTGGGGTGCGCCCGTGTGGGCGACGTCAACCCCGATTTGCTGCCGTGAGATACGGAGAGGTGTCGGATCTTGCTAAGTCTCCTTTTTCTGAAATGACATTAACAAAATCATACAATTTGAAATAAATGCTGAAGGACTTCAACTTGCTAGCTTGTTGTCCTGCACAAAAAATGGTCTTGCAAGCAGATTCTACCCACAAAATCATCAAATAACAACAGTTTAATTGTAAATAACTTGCATCAGCCCATAATTAACATATCAAATGTCACGGTACCAATATAGGAATTCTCAACATCACTAGCGGGATTTTATCCACAAATTCTGATTTCCTGTAAATTATTCAAACATGCTGAGTGCAAATTGTCTGGTAGTAGCTTGTTTTTCTTGCATACTGCCGTGACTTGGATGACAAACATTACATTTACGGAGCAATGAACTGGTCTGACTTAACTATAGGCTCTTTCAGGTATCCAAAAAAAATGTGGAAAAAACAAACCTCAGCAATAGGTACAGTACAATCCACTAAGACAATACTGTAAATGCATTTAAGTTCGTGGAGATTTAATTTCGTGATAGCAGGAAAAAGGACTTTTCGCGGTGGTTTTAAGTTTGCGTTAGCACCATGAACTGTAGTGTCTTACTGCCATGGAAAACTGTTTGCAGCAGTTTTAAGGTCGTGGTGAATTGGCAACACGAAAACCGTGAACATTTCTGCATTTACAGTAAATGATTTGTTCTTGAGGTCAACTTTTTGGTCTGTTGTTATGATCATGATCTTTATGCAGTTGATCTTCATGTTTGTGCACAGACAAAACCTTCAAATCTGGTATCAAGTGCAGTAAATTTGCTAAATGAAGTGTAACACAAACATTAATAATTCAAGGAGAGATGGAGCAATCTATTATAGACAAATTAGGTTCAAAGCTTCCCTGTGGAACATGTAAAACATGTTTTGGGGCAAACAGAAGAGAAGCTTGATAGATATCCATGCCTGTGATAGTAACACACTGACATTTACAATACTGGTATATCAATTATTTATAGAATTACCGACGAGTTATGGCTCCTTCAGAAATTAGTGACGTTGATGACAAACACTATTAAAAGATAAAAAGGGGTGCCCTTTACTAATATGCTTCATGCATATCAGAAGCTTCCAGTTTATATGCACATCAACAGCTTCCACATGCTAGAATGAAACATGTTTGCTATTTGCTTAAGTGAATTCATGTCATGTCTGATACTACCTTCAATAAGTCAACAGTTGGTGAGTTGAGAGAGACAGTTTTGCCAAGGTGGGACTAATCAATTTAGCAATTGATAAGTCTGAAGTGTCACTTGTTTTAGAATCTGGTGAAGGGTCATTGTGTTTCATTACATGTATATTCTTGTAGTTTTATCTAGGAGTGCCTGAAAAACAGGTCACAGTCTAGACCCAAGATGTATTTTTTGGGATGAAAAAAACACTGAGAATTCTCCCTTGCAGAACAGTTCAACTAATTATTCACAAAACTGCTTCACATTAATTTTGTATTTCTAAATACCCCAAATGCTTTAACATATACAAGCCTCAATTCTATGGCAATTATTGACATAATGTAATATGCATGGATTGATCAGCATTGAAACAAATTTTTGACTGTGTCTGACACTAAGTCTTTTTGGAAATTAAGTTTGACAGCTATGTCTTTTCCCTACAGCTTCCAATGGCTCTGGCATGAACAGTCCTGTTAGCAGCGGCACATACCTGTGTCCAGGTGTTTCAGGGATGAAGTGGATGGTTTGCTGCATGTGGCTGATGAAGTTTGTAGTGTAGCTCGTGAAGACGAGGTTCTTGAGGACGGTACTGCTGGCGATCTCCGGCGCTGACAGACGGAAGGATGGTGACAACAAAAGTGCCATCCTGTCCAGACATCTGCTGAGGGAAAATTATACAAGTTCCAATCCAGTATTTGATTAAAGATTAGCACCCCCAGAAAAAACAAAGCAAAATCTGCCTGCAAATACCACTCTCACTCACTATCTGGTTGTTTTACTACCAGATTGTTAAAAAATCATTGGGACTAATCTCGCTGTAAAAGGGGAACGAAGATGTTCAAAGTGGTAACATCTACGGTAAAGCAAAGCAAGACAGAGCTCATCTTCATAGTGTGATGAGTTCAGGTGTCATGAGATCCTTATGGAAAAAACCTGAACATAAAAAAACCACCACAAATTTTCACGATTCATAGTATCAGTTCTAACGGCCCTCTGCACAGCCCTACCTTTTGTGGCCAGCCTGCGCATGCCACTCTCTGCGATGGTGTATCCTGTAGGCCTCCTTCAGTGTCAGGTACAGCGCCAGCCACCTGACCAGCAGTCCACACAGCATCAGGCTGTGCGCCTCTGCTGGCGATGTGTTGATGAACCGGAGGAACGAGAACGTGCTGTCTGAATGAATGTCTGCAACAAAGTGTAGAAAACCACGTTGAATAAATGGAAGATCACCCGGTGATGTACAATCAAAGGGCACTGGACAGTCCACACAAACCCAGTATGACAATAAGCTGGTGAAGAGTCAAGTAAGAGTTCAAGAGGAGTAGTTCCAACAGTGATTCCTACTCAACCAAAGAAATCTATTCTACTCTACTCCACATTGCCAAAACAGTGATGAAGCTAACACAGCTCACTTTACTACTATGCTCATCTTGCATACATCAATCATATTTCATTTTAATACTGGCACAAGGGAGTTGACATTTCAAAACAAGCCCCTATGGCTATGAGTTAATGAATGTCTGCTTTCACACATGGAGTGCCCAAGTACCCATGATGTGACAAAAGTCTAATGGCAGCAAATGTTGATTGCATTTTTGCCCAAATGGCAGAAAAAGAAGATAGCTACAAAAAAGATAGCTTTTTTTTGACAAAAACAAAACTACTATCTCACAGATCTTGCTCAGTCACTGATGAAAGGTAGAGGATGCTACCTGAAACATCTGACCATTTTCAAATATCTGTCCATGTGCTTGAGTAACTGTTATTCTGTGTACTACTGTAGTGCCCCATCTTGCCCACCTTTCCACATCGATTATCTATTGTACCACAATGAAACAAAGGTTTCTAGTCAATTGCTAAATTGAAAACATCAGCAGAAAACTCACCTTTGGTAGAGCCCTTCTTAGGAGGAAAGAGACTATGATGCACATTCTCCGCAGAGAATGCATATAGCATATTGTAGATGTACCTGTGATGGGAGATCAAAAGCAAACGAATACAGTACTTTGGGAATGAAATTTTTAACAAATAATCCAAATACTTGACAATTTGGCACAAATCACAAAGCAGGGTAAGATGTTGCAAACTGATAAAAATACTTTCTTTTGGTAATCAAATCAATGAAGAAATATAAAAAGAATGGAATATAGGTAAGCTTATAAGGTCACATGCAAGAAACCATCCACTTCATCCTTACCAGTTATGGCATAATAAGAATGAGTTAAATACAAGGAAGAAAAAGTCAGTGTTCTCACCTATTCTTGCTGTATGATACACTATCTACATATCCTGTGGACATAAATAAAGACCAAAGTTAGGTCTAAGATTTAAAATGATTGAAAAATAAGAGGTACATTACAACAAGCGTAATACCCCAGTCAACAAATTATTGCGTTTACACAAAAAAGTGTATGATGTATGAAAATTGCAGTTCATTTTTTTCTATCAAACCAAAAAACCTACATTCAAGTTTCATTTCCAACAGAAAACACTGTATACACTGAAACAGAAAAGCCTCTGTTAGCTAAGCACAACTCACATAAACAGTTGCCTACTAAAGACTGAAAGACTTTATTCATTCCGACCAACCTTGCCTATATACAAGTTTTGGGAGGATGAAAGCGTCTGGCTGTATGAAGAGGGGTGATCGGGCCTCCTGCCTCTCGAACAGCTCAGGATGATTGCACACCTGTTGGCAACAAAGGCCACACATTAGCACTGGAGCCATTATTGACCTGTATGTGTCGGCAACGGGGAAACAGCAGGCGCAGGCTGCAACAAGTTCTCAGCATGTTCAACTGAGAGCGAAGTGAAGAATAAAAAATGGCATGTAGCCACCACAAGATAGAGGAGTCTGAAATTGTACTTGAGGCTGTGTGTGCTGTGTACATTGCTGGGCTCTTCAATTTCAAAACATTAAGGGAAAAACAGTACGGGCAATAGCCATACCTCAATAACCTTTTTCAAACTACGTATATGTATTCAATGGTACATGTATTTTGGATCATAATAATTTTCTTAAAATGCATGTTCTGACAACCATTAGCATGGATATGTGTATAAGAAGTAAGCTGCTTAAGAGCCACATATTTAACTGATGTTCACAGTTTGTGAGATTGTTCATCCAGATAATTCAACCCTTTGGTCATAAGAAAAACAATTTTCTGAAGGAGATTGGGAGACCCTTACACATTCCTGTACTTTCACTTTTCCTTTGGTCTCACCTTTGCCATCATGCCCCAAGCATTTTAATCTGATACTCCTAATCCCCTTTTCTTCCTAATGTAATCTACCTAATACTAATCACCCATGATGACCATCATCCTCTAAAAGGAGAAGAAAGGCAGCGGAACTTATGACTACCGTTTCTAGGCTAAGCTCCCAGTGTTATGACTTAAGTCAAGGGTTGTCAAGACATTCCTAGAGCAGGGATGGCTCCTCGGTATTGTACACCTGTTGGAGGGCAAACACGCCCAAGAGGATGACTCCCATGGAAACATGGGCCCCACCTGGGCACTTGTCTACACCTAGAGGCACGTGTAAATAAACAACCCCCGCAGTCTCCAGGGCCAGGAGCTGGGAGTTAGCGGCAGCCACACGCGCTGGCACCACAGCCCCTCTTACAGGCAGACAAGTGCACAGGAGGAACAAGAAAGCTTCTTTGACACTCGCCATCAACACAAGAGCTAAGAAACTACTACAAACTAAAGCCTCCATTGTGCTGGGACAAAAATAACTTATGTGATGAGAGCTTCAGGAGTCTATTCTTATACAGTGTATAAAGGCCTTCTTAAATGGCCATCAAAATGTTAAGTCTCTGTTAAAGTCCATGCTTGTTGGTAACAGAAAAGACTGTTGATAGCAACAGTGACAATAGTGAACACATCACAAAGATACAGAATTTTGTCTGAGGATACTTCAGACCTCTCCACAGGGTGTCTGTTTGGGGCACTTTCACTGGTGTCTTAAGTGAGGTAACTAAGAATGTCTCAAGAAGGGATCCTCAGAACTGCAGGGACCCTCAGGCCCATGTAAGAGTGTCTTCTGCTCAAGCAGACTCTGACGTCCTCAGTCAGGCCCGAATCAGACCTGATAATAACTGCTCATCCTGTTTTGAATCTCTTGTTTCCAAGGTGATGGACGAGGTCTTCTTTCCCTCAGAAACAAAGCATGAAGTTTTCCTATTTTACCCCTAAAAGAAAACTACAGGAAAGTGTACATATTCACTAGAAGAGTAGCTTAAAATGTAACCTTATACAATCATACATGGAATATGTTATCTTTCCTATATCAAGCCACAATCCTTCATAACAATGCTCTTTAATCGGGTCCCTCAAACAGTTCAATGTACAGTACCAACAGCAAAGTCGTTTGTAATCTTTTTGAAATCAATGACTATTCATATTTCAAACAATGTTCTAAATGTTGATACTGTACTGTCAAATTCTTGTCTGTAATGTTTTTAACACCTTTAAATCAAATATCGTACGTTTGCGACTTCAGATCATGCCATGATGTTACACGAAGTCTGCTAAGCTAATACAGTTCTTTGATTTGGTTTGATTTGTCACCTTTCTAAACTGCATGACAAGGTTCATGAGGCTGGAGGTTGTGGACTGTGCCTGAGAAGAGGAGCCGGCGGAAGACTGAAGAAGGTCCTCGATGGAAATCTTGTTCTTGACGGCCTGATAGAGCATGGTCTGGCGCAGGTTCAGACAACAGTACACCAGGATCTCAATCTGGAAGATACAGAACACAGAAGGCAGGAGAAAAAAGTGTTTAAGTAGGAATGTCAGTTGATTCTTAAAACTACATCACTGTAGCAACTGCTAACTAGGTGTTTTTATTGATTTGCAAGGCTTTGCTGCATGACAAATGGAACAAAACAGTAAATGTACTTTTCAACAAACACTTTTTAGTACCAGTGGTGATAGAGAATGTCCTCTACAAACAGTAATTTGTTCAAAGAAAAAACTTTTACTACCAAAATATGAGCCCTACCTTGTCTGACAACTCATTTTCTACATCCTTCTTTATCCTGCGGAGCATGAATGGCTTGAGGATCATGTGGAGGCGGGACAGTTGATCTGCAGGGAAGATTGCAATGAGAAGCTCATACATTTCACATCACTCAATTGCCTGTATAACTTTATAACTCTACCTACAATTGTCTAATAAACCTCAACTTATGACAAATGGGCTCCTAAACAAACCTGAAAGGGGGAACATAGAAAGATTTTACAATCGGCAATTTCAAACACTTAAGAATGCAAACATATGCTGAAACATGGCATTTATCTTCACACAGTTCCTGGAAAAGCCCTTGATATGTGCTTTTATATGTCAATAAGCTACAGATTTATTAGTATGTGCCAGATATGCCTCTCATAAGCTGGTGAAATATTGCAGCTGTCTGTAACAGCCTCTCTATGAATATACTTTATATGTGCATGATTAGCTGAGACAGAACAGATAATTATTCAGTCCCGTTAAGACCGCCTTTGATTATCACAAATCACAGAGTAAATTATGCATGCCTGATGCTTCAACGCTTGATTTAAGCATCTGTCTTGTACACAACGTTAGATGCATACTAATTACAGAAACAGGCGATGGCATCCCGATGAGCTTTGGCTATTTGAAATTGGTGGTTAGCAAAGAATACAAACAATAGATTTGTAAGATGGAGAGCAAACAATTTACTTTTTGCTCCCGACAATTGGAAACTTGATAATGGTACCTCTGTCAAAGCTTGCTGTTCTAGCATGTTGACATATTTACAGAGGACAATTAGTATGACTCAGCTGTTTGTTAAGCACATCATAAATAATCATTGATGCTGTTTTATTGCAAGTAATAGCTTCATAATTTACAATTAAAAATGAAAAATATGGATGTATATTAAGTCCATACATCTTCGCTACATTGCAGATGTCTCAAGTTCTTCTCAATGCCTTATCCATGACGAAACTTGTCTTAACCAGCACAGAGGAGTGTAGAGACTAGGTAGATTATGTGACACTTGACTTACTCTCATCCAATGGGGATGACTTGTTTTCAGCATGACCTTCAATGTCCTTGGAGAACCATTCATTGAACTCCTCATGAGAGTCAAACAGGGTGGGCATGATGAAATGGAGCAGGGCCCAAAGCTGAAAAAATATTTCACAATCAATCTGGAACTTAAAATCATTACTGTGATATATCAAAGAATATCTGTATGGGCATGCCTGTCTTGTGGATGGATATTATTAAGTTTAAAATTGTAACATAATGTTGATTACCATCACAGATGAACTTACATTCCAAGTATGAGAACTGATATCAAGGTATACCAAAAAGTAGTTACTCAAGCAACTGGATATGGTTTTGGAAACGGTCAGATGTTTCGGATAGAATCCACTATCCTTCGTCAGTGACACTGAAGTGATCTGGAAGAAACAGGTCTTTTATACTCTAACTATGAATGAAGATAATTTCAGATGTCCAATAGGAAACATTGTAAGACAATTCAGACTGAAGACAATTTGGATTCCAAAGAAAACAAAGGTAAGGCAAAATCAAGCTGAAGACAATTTGGATTTCAAAGGATAGCAAGGCTAAGGCACAAAGAATAGCAAGGCTTGATATCAAGGTATCCTTAAAAAAGGTCTTATAATAACTGCTAAAAGTGATTCTGATATTCAAGGCACTGGTACAAGTACCTTACCTCTGCCATGGTGTTCTGTATGGGTGTGCCTGTCAGGAGAAGTCTTACCTCTGCCATGGTGTTCTGTATGGGTGTGCCTGTAAGCAGCCTTACCTCTGCCATGGTGTTCTGTATGGGTGTGCCTGTCAGGAGAAGCCTTACCTCTGCCATGGTGTTCTGTATGGGTGTGCCTGCGAGGAGCCTTACCTCTGCCATGGTGTTCTGTATGGGTGTGTCAGCCAAGAGAAGCCTTACCTCTGCCATGGTGTTCTGTATGGGTGTGCCTGTAAGCAGCCTTACCTCTGCCATGGTGTTCTGTATGGGTGTGCCAGTAAGCAGCCTTACCTCTGCCATGGTGTTCTGTATGGGTGTGCCAGTCAGGAGAAGCCTGTTCCTACAGCTGAAGCCCAGCAGGATCTTCCACCTGACACTGGCGCTGCTCTTGATGGCCTGCGCCTCGTCCAGCACCATGTACTGCCACTTGATGCGCTGGAAGTACTTGACGTCCTGCACCACCAGCTGGTAGGAGGTGATGAGCACGTGGAAGGGCGCGTCCTCCGTGTGCATCTGCAGCTGCTTCTGCAAGGGTTAGAGTCAAGAAATAGGCTAAGGATGCAGTCACATACGCCATGCAATCGTCATAAGATTTTGATGCCATAGAATTTTCAAACAGGCCGTGAGTCCCGTGACAGTAGCCAACCACCGACATGAATCCAAAACAGCATTTTGTGTACTAAGACAGTTGAAATTTTCAGGAAACATCCTTAAAAAAATGCCCTAAGGTAGCAATCATACCATTAGTGACCATATAGGAATAACTGAGTAAAAGAAATCATTTCGGGCTTCTTATGAAGTCTTGGAAATGTTGGCTGTAGGGTATCATTGTGGTAATCCTAGATGACCTAGGTCTTAACCCATCTTCAAGCAGGCGTTAAGTGACCAGCTGGCCTTTTGGACCACCTTAAGGATTTGGAAAGGTGTACTTTATAAGAAAAAAATTGTAGATCATTACCAATCTTCAAGCAGATGTTAAGTTTTCTGACCAATCTCAAAGCAGAGATAAAGTGACCAGCTGGCCTTCGGACAGTCCAGACTACGAGGGGTGTCAGAAAAGCCAGTCACAAAACGCTCATTATTTTTCACACCATCATCTGCTTGGAGATTATGTTAGAAATACCTCTTTTTGAATGTCACAAAGAAAGAAAGAAAGAAAGAAAGAAAGGTATGAACAAGAAATAGATTCCCATCACCAAGTCTTTTGTTCTTTTTAAGAAGCCAATCCTCTTCCATTGAGGAACAGAATAAAAATCAATCTTTCCTCGGGGCATTTGCCAATCTGGTAAGAATGCCAAATGTTCCATTCAAATTGTTTGACAAAGCCCTGAGATTCATCACCCAATAGAACCACTAACTGCAGGATGACCTCTACCTTGACAAGGTCGTGGCCCCTTCCATTTCCTCTCAGGCAGAACTAATTCTAGCACCACTCCATGCAGATGGCAGTGGGGAGTCAAGATTGTTGGAACAAAGAGTGGTCCATATTGTAGGACTTGTCTTCAGTAACACTGTACCCAATGTCTAGACAACACCACTACCTCTCATAGCAATAAGCACAGGTGCCCCCCATTGCATTCACATCCCACTTTCTGTACTGTAATAATGATTGTCATAACGTTACATAATGCAATGAGAATATAAGTGAAACGATATTGGCTGAGAAACAATTGTCCAACATGTGATCCAACTTGTAAGTGCCTGTAGGAAAACTTGTCACCTTCTTTAAGTTTAATGAAACTTTTTTGGAACAGCCCCAACCCTTGTGTTCTTCAAGCAAGAGGGACACCCAAGGTCAAGGTGTCAGGTCACTTTTATAGAGTTCCCATAATGCATGAATATGGCTATTGTGACCTTCACTTGTAGCACATATTTATGCCCAGCAGACCAAGAAAACTATTGGGAGGACTCAGAAATACTCCTATTGACTGCCATTACATAGGGTGACAGGCTCTGGTCCCCAACCTGCTAACTGGAGTGTTGTATTTCACCCTTCTGGTTAGGAAGTAAAACTTCCAGGTCAGGAGGGTCAATTGCAGCCTGCACACTGGGTAAGTGTGACTAATTCTGCCTTGGGGTTTCTTCCAGCAGGCACCTGACTTCAGAACCTGTCAGCGTGTGCGCAAGTTAGACTCACACAAGCAGCACAGTCTTTCTGCACTGTTCCACAGTTTTGCAGTGGCATGTACAATATACATACAGCTTTCGCCCCACAAATCTGCCATTCTTACAATCTCAAAGAGGAGGGTCAGTTGGCAAGGTCATAAACCTCCAAAGACACCATCCCAAAGTCCCAATGACAGGCAAGTGGGTGATTCTAAAGCTTTTTGCAACATAAATCACATGTCCCTGTCTTTCATCACGTTCCATGTTGTAATACTAGTGTTAAATTTCACAGTTGCTGTCAGGCCCAGTGATAGATGCTGTCTAAATGGGCTTGATTTGCAAAAAGCATCAACACACCAGTCAAAGGACGCGTGCACTGTGAAACAAAAAGTTTGGAGTGAGCAACATCTGTTGGTACTATGTGACTGCCTTTGAAGTTTCTGCCAAGCCTGCTACCACTGCCTGACATTGTTTTCCACAATGCCTATAATCGCAGACCTGAAGAATCACAGCCAATTCAAAGATGAAGGATGAAAGGGGTTTCCGTTTTCAATAAGACAATGAAGACAACCACCTTACCAAGGGTAAGGCAGATGAACAAAGGCAAATTTCAGAAGGATATTTCTCCTTTCATTTTCAAAACAGAGCTGGGTTGGACAGTGCCAATCACAACTTATTATGATCCAGATTTTCCATCAACTTAGCAAACAATACCAGGATAATGTATAATGATGATGTAATTTGTCATTCTCTGACATATTATGTTCCGAGTTCTATCTCAGAAAAGAATATGTTTTCAGGTCAATCTTGCAGACAAGACCTTGCCTGCTGTTGAAGACCATAAGACCTGTGATTCAACATGTCATCCTCAACAAGAAACCACATGCTACAATCTACTTGAGAAGAAAGAGCAAGTGTTACAGACGCTTGCTTGCAGCAGTTTAAGTTTTCTGCACAGCTGGCATGTTCAGGGATTTGCATACAGTACAATGTTTCACCACCACAACACTGGCCACTGACCACTTGTGGATTAATTACTCCCTGGACAATATTGAAAACCATGTCAAGGTCAAAAAGGTCAAGGAAGTATAGTCAGGAAAGAACAAAAATTGGAGTCCCCCAGTGGCTTTCAGAGTACCCCACTGACCAATACTGGAGTGGTCAAACCATTGTTCTTGGCCATCTGACAGCAAAGGTCCTCCAGGCCATCAGCTGACCAACTGGACGACAAAGGTTGCCTGCCTTTGTGTTCCTCATTAGCATAATCCTATTGTAGCCCTGATCTTCCAGCGGCACTGATGGCCTAGTAACGATGGAGTAACGGTAATTTAATGAGTGCTTTGCTGAATAGGTGCAGCAGGTGTGGGGAGGGGGGCATGACTAACCTGATTCCAGAACTTTCGTAAGACTTTCCTGTCATGCTGGTTGCCCCAATATGGCAGCACCTACGGAAGTACCAAAAACATTTATGTCATAACAGTCGGTTTTTGTTTAATACATCATGAAAGCATGAGAAAAGTCATCTGTTCTAGTCAGTGTAAAAAAGTTCTTTGTACAGAGTATGTAGTAAATTGTCAGACATATACTTTATTATGCTACAGAGCTCAAACACTATTGTAGATGTCATGACATTAGTACCCAGCAAAGCCATGAAATTTCAACCTGCTAATCAATAATCCAGCAGGTGTACTCATGGATTTTGAGATGGACTGCCGACATTTTGGATTGAATACTAAAGACTTTACAGTCTAAAGTGGAAAGCTGGTTTTCAAAACAGTTGGAGCAGTTGCTGGATGTTGCTTATGTATGTAAGAACATGTAGTGACTGTAGTTTCATGGCTGGGTAGAAGGCTATGCATGCAGACATGTCTGCTCAGTACTAGCTGTGAGTGGAACGTAGAGTGTACTTGCCTTAAACTTTGGTACAAAGCGACTGCACTCCTGCTGCCAGTTGTGGAGTGTTGAAGCCGGGGCGATGACCAGGAAGGGCCCCCATATCCCCACACGCTGAAGGGACACGGGGGAAGAAAGCAACATGTCAGCAAGACAGTAGGTTTTGATCTGAGAAGTCATGATCAAAGCTGAGGACAATTCTTTTAAATGGTGTCTACCACACCTTTACAAACTCGAGCAGAAAAAGTTCAAACAGTTTCTAATATACTTTCTTCACCACTGTACAGATGTTATCTTAGTCAGACAGGGATCTTTCAAGTATTGCCTTGGCAATCATGTTACATATCTTAATTTTATCACTTACAAAGATTCTGCAATGTGCTATACATTAGACAGTGTAAGTGTAATGGTTAATGTATATGATGATGATATCTTTTCTTTGTTTTACAGTTCTTATTAATTAATGACCAAGGTGACCTGTTCATCATGCAAGAAGCCTTATATTTTTGCTTGATTTAATAGATTTACAAAACACAAAGCAGCCATACACAAAGGGCAGTGGTCACAGTCAAGTTGTTGCATTCACAATCTCATTAATAAATATGAGCGACCTGTACACTGGAGCACTCTGACCAATCCCTGCTCGATCTCATCGTTTCTTTATAGAACATTTCAGTCCACTTTCATAAGACATGCAAAGTGAAAACTGAGGTCACTGTAACAAATCACAATGGTGGGGGACAACCTGTTTCATTACTTCCAGGGTAGGAGGTCGTAAGATCGGGTTAAATGAGATGTTGGACTGTGGATACTGACAGGGAGACAAAAGACAGGCACGGGCCAGGAACAAGTGGCAGATGGCCTGGGCCGCTGGGGCTGAGGAAGGACTCATGACTTTTGTAACGATTGAACCAGTGGAAAACATTCATTTGTGTAAGGCAGGGACAGGACAAACTTTCATCCAGCCACTTGTGAGTGTGTGCTCCTAGCCGGCTAAGCCGTTACAGTCTTTGAAACACTTCCTTTCTTGTACTTTATTGTGAGGGGGGACCGCTTGGGGTCTGAGGAGAAAGGAAGAATGACATCACCACTTCTACAAGGGTGGAACACAAGTAATGGGGATTTAATGAACCCAAGTGATGCCACGCTTCAGGCTGGTCAAAGCCCCCCTACTGGCCCTCGGTAACTATGCAAAATAATACAATTTTGTGGTGTGGACATGCTTCAGGACCTGCTCCAAAACACGCCCAGCGGGGGCCGCCATTATGTGAGGGCTCTTTGCGAGCAGCTGTCCGGGGTGCTAGAGCCGAAAGTTGGAGCAGAAGCGGAGGTTTTACCTCTGCCAGATGTGCGAGGAAAGCGATGCTCTGAACAGTCTTCCCCAACCCCATCTCATCTGCAAGGATGCCATTGATACCCTGAAGAACAAAAAAAGTAATTAACTGTTAGGGCAAGGAAGTATTATGGTCAATGGATTAGCTAGAAGCTGTAGTTAGCTTCCATCCTAATAAACAGATGTTGATAATGATCTGAATGACAATCTGATGGACCACTGGTGCTTTTATAGCAAGGCATGAAACACATGACGGGATAAGGTGTTTTATACGACCATTAGAACGGACTATAAAAACATGATGGTAACAATAAAGAGGATGATTACATAAATGGTGATTGATAGATATTTTTCCTGATATGTCAAATCATTGATCGTCACATTAGAAGAAGGATGTTGAATAACAAGGGTAGTACTTTTACCTGATCATACAGATTGGCTAGCCAGTTCAAACCCTGTAATACAAGAAAAAAAGTTTTGTTTGTACCATCTCTACATTTACAAGAAAGTTGTTTCACAAGTTGCAGTAATAATAAAAGTAACTATACTGTTTACAATGTGTAACAGAGGGGTTACAAAAATTTATTTTTCATTTATTTAGTTGTTTGTTTTGATGGTTCTGTCCATCTGTTTCTGGCACGGAGGCTGGGGCTATCACATCAGGAGGCCTGAACTTTATTCTGTCTTCAAAGTCTTCTGATGTTCTAAATCCAGGCTGGAGGAACCTTTCAAGATGAATCCGATTGGGCCCAGCTAACAATAACAGTGACAGGGTGAGAAATTATACATTATTTCATTGATAGAAGCTGAAAGAATGATCAAGATTGATCTCCAGCCTAATCTGAGACCCCAGCATCCTCCGGGCACACGATGGAAAATCACGGAAAATTACTGTAATTACGGGGCAGGTTCTCCTTTCTGTGGAGATGTGGGGGCGCTTGTAATAACAGAGGGAAGGGATAACTCTTTCTGTACATCCTGACTGCACAACACAGAGGCATTCCAGTAGGGGACACAGGAAAATTACAGGTTTGCTGCAGCACCAGGGAGAGGCCAATTTTCCCCGGACTTCCTTGTCATGCAAATGAGCCGGGATCTGGCAGGAAGGACATATGGCAAACTTGAACCTAAGGCAGGACAGTGGACATTTGTCTTCCTTTGTTGATCACAGCACCCACACCCCTTCTGGTGAAAACAACAATCACAGCACCAGAATGGGAAGCAGAGCACTTCAGAGTGGGGTTGATTAAAACTTCCGTCGAAGCAGCAAGGCAGGACAGCTGTACTTGGAAAGCGTCAGCATGAGTTGAGGGAAGAACAAAAGGAGACACTTCAGAGCTTTTGTGCCACCAGAGTTTCTGTCCTAACAACAGCCTGGTTACCTCCTCCACCTCTGGGAGTGGGGGGGGGGGGGGGGGAGGGCAGGGTCAAAGTGAAAAGCAGGCTCTGCAGCAGCTGCATACAAAAGTAGGGAATAAGAATAGTCTCTTTAGGCTGGCACACGTGTGTGGTCATGGTTGATTATGGGTCCACGCGCGGCCACAACGGCATCAAAAACATCACAGTGGGCAGGCATAATGGGGCACTCAAACCACAGAATTCCGGGGAAAATTGTTTGTACTGTACACAGCACACTTCCACCGTGCTGCACGTGGACAAAAATGCCACCAACAGTAAAACTAGCGACACTGGTAACACTTTTGTCCTGCGATTCTCGGGGTTTAGTCATGGTAAGATCACGTCTTTGGCTGACTCTATAAACTCTGTCGTGTAGGACGGATGAAATCCAGTCATGGAAACAATGTACCGTCGGTACAAGAAAAAAAGTTGAGATAACATGGCCAATGAAACTGTATGTGCTGGCAACAGATTCTCTGTCAACTGTGGTCTTGTAACACTTGACAAGATCGAATGATGCTTGGTACACTTTCTATTCAAAAACAATTAAATGTATCAACAACAATGTATAAATAATGGTCACAATCAGTTGCTAGGAGAGAAATCCTGCAAAAGAAATATACGTACAAGCTGCCATTATGTCCTACCTTCAGCCTAAAATGACATTCTGACCCGGAAAGCTACGGTACAATTTTCTGCCATTTTCTGTTTCATAAAGGACCAAGGTCAGTTCTTTGACAAGTGCTTCCAATCTGCAGAAGGTAAATCATAGGACAATACAGGACTACATTTTAGTTTCATGGTTTCCAAACTTGACAGGACTAATATGTACCGATCTGTCGCTACAAGCCTCTATAGAATATATACATCCTTAGGGTCAAACTTTACTATCAACTCCACAGCTCCAACTTGGTAACGGTTTTATAAGATAATTCACCATGCTAATGTATGCTTAGTACAAATATTATTATTGTACTTTCAAGTTTTTGTACCATGCTTAATTATTAAACTACCCAATAAACTTATGTAGTATTCTTTAAATTATCGAGGAACAGCCTGGAGTGATTCAGGCAATGTGCCAGAGAAGTGGAACACAATCATGCATATGGCAGATGTTTTTCTAGGCACGTTCAGTCGGCCAACCTCCAGACAATTTTCAATCCAGTCTTACAAAACAACAACAACAACAAAAGAAGCGAAGCGAAATTGTCTACCACTTCACCCTAGCCTGTAAATAGACCTTTGCACCTGAGTACAATAGAACCAGTTACCTTTGCAACATACAATTCACTTTGTGCTGAAGAACCTAAAAGTACTTTGTACATCCCTCAGAAAACTCTTCTGTTTTGTCTCTATAATTTTATTCTACCAGTAGATATGATCAGATACGGGGATATATTCCTTTGTGAATTACATTGTCTACTCAAATATTCCTAGTGTTTTACATGAAAGATGCTTGGTCTGTTAAATTCTGCTCTAATTGGAAAATCTGCTGGTATATCAAATGAGAATATAAGTAGCAATTAAGCAAATATCTAACGTCACTTTGGTTGCCAAGTAGTGGGTTAAATCATATATTTTCTATCTAATCAGTCTGAATCGGCAAATTCCAGTCACAATCTCTAATTAATGTTTTTATGCTTCATGTGATGTTGCACATGGTTGACTACGCTTGACGCTAGAATATTAATAGGTCGGCATTTTGGGGAATAAAACAGGATATTTCCCCAATTAAAATCAATGAATACATGAATCATAATCAGCTCTGCACCCCCATCCCTGGGTGATTTCCCCCCATTCTGGGAATCGTTCCCCCAGTCTGTGGTTCCTTCTGAAATAGGACACTCCACGACTGTCACCACTAATTTCCCTCGCACTCTGTAACCACTGTTTATTAATAAGATATGATGATGACATACAATATTTCCCCCATTTCTCCATGTGTATATGCATGAATGAAACATCCATGTCCCAACCATCCCCAAAAACTTGATTTACATGGAATTAATCAGTACCGAACATCTGTCCGCGATAGCGCTGGTGAAGTGGCAATTCTTAGTCATTATTGTCTGCTACAGCAAAAACAACCACAAATCAAAGTTGCAAACTGCTCTGCTGGGACCACAAGCCGTTCAGCCAGCCTTGAGCACAAATTTGTTGTGATTATGTTTGTAGAATGTGCGATGTTTACCCAGGGAGAGGGGAGGTCTACCCCACGTGTTGCTCCATCCCACAGGGCAGGTGGGGTGAAGTGCACATAATGGGACTTTATTACCTCGTGTGCCATTGACATTGCTTTATCAAATCTAGCACATCCGCTTATGTGTACCACAACAATGGAGCAAATATACACCTATATCTGACACCACGTGCACACACATTACTGCAGCAGCTAACGTGAGCTTACAATGTATTCTTGGCAGGATAACGTCTAAGCGAGGTATGATCCGGATTAAGTCTAAACATGCCCCTAGGCCAAGCCGCTTCATAAGGGCTGGGGTGTAGCTGATTAAGTCAGGTCACACAGCGTTGATGGCACCATCTTTATTCCAGTCATAGTACAGCATGTTAGAGCTAATGTATGAAGCACTCGCTGCCCTTGGAACAACACATGCACCAGTGTTATTGAAACGATTGGACAGCTGACACAGGCCAAGCCTTCCAATTGGTTTCATTCACATTCAAAATCGGCAGGTGACCTACCAAGGACAAGTGTGATCCTTTTGTTTATCAACTACATAAAAGCCATATTTGGAATTTAAAAAAAAACTGTTTCAAAAATTATAGTAGAAGAGATAAAATAAATGAAGGTAACTATGCAGTATTAACTGCATAGTTTAACCTGTCAATGGTCATAGTTGGCCGCCAAACACTTTCGGCAAAGAAGTTAAGAAATCTGCAGAAGTTCATAAAGAAAATGAGTTAGATAAAGCTTGCGATCCAGTTGAAAAGGTGCATTTCATTTCATACTGAAAATAAAGCCTTCAAAAGAGTAGCTCTTTGAATGACAAAGATTTCCTCAGGCGAGGCTTCCCAAGACACAAGGCCTTCATGACTTCGTATAAAAATCAACTTCCTCTTCAATCATCATGATCTCTCCATCTGACCAGGGAACCGACAACAGTCGCTGATATTATGATAAAGCGAGCAGTAAAAGGTAAGGTTGTAGATTGATGTGCAGAATCATGCTGACATTGTGCCTGTCTCGGAGGATAAACCCGCAGCGATCGGGGACATTCACTTTAACTACACATCACCTCCGCTGTGATGCCAGGTGCTGATGGGACTGCTATTTGGAGGGGAGAAGCTGTTTTGTCCCAGAAGAGGATAATTGATTTGAAAGTCAGATTTGGGGGTATGGCAGGTTTGCTAAATAGACTGGTATCGTTCAAGGGCACAGAGTCTCTCCGGAGGTCCCATTATATTGTGATGATTTTACTTAACCTAGAAATACTATGCTCAATTAGGGAGATATGGTTTATTGCACTTGCAAATCTATCTGAAGCAAGTTGTGAAAAATTGTTCTTCTGTCAAGTCTTGCATTTGAACCAAAGATAGAAAGCAGCATTCCATTGTGACAGGTGCACATGGTCCTGGATAAGAGAAGTAATTTGGTTTTGGCTGAGCAATTTTTTATGGCTGAATCTCCAATAATACTGAACTTCTAACAGTAACATTCCAGCTGCACAAAATAAATTTTGATACAGACGTAACATGTTTTTATGTAAAGTTTGTATCCATATTCAATTGCAAACTTTCAACAGTAAATTGCCTATTCTCACAAAGGCAGAATACTATCTGACATTAAGGGGAGATCTCTTGGTTAGAACCCCAATCATACAAGTTGCAATTGAAGATCAGTTACATTTCTTAACCTTTCACCCTAAACTAAGTTATACTCACTCACTCACTCACTCACTCACTCACTCACTCAACTTTTCCTTTCTTTAGACACAAGAGAAGTTCTGACCTTGAGCTGGTAGGCCTTGAGCTGACCGTTGAAAAACGAGGGTTGGGAGAGATCACCTTTCGCCATCATGGGGTTAGCCAGGCTGAAGGTTTCGTCAACTGTGGGACAAATAACGACAGTTTCATGTCTGCTATATTACCTACATGAAAAATGGAGATACTGTTTTGGATGTGTCTGTGTGTCTGTGTTTTCACACATCTGTGGTCAGCACAAAGTCTGTATGGACTGTGATGATATTTGGTATGTGTGGGTACGTCTTGGTCGAGTTTGGTGCCTCTGGCAGCGACCTTGTGAGGCGTGATGTCAACTACAATTGGTGTCACTCTTGGACGATAAATGAACTGATTGTTATATTACACAACTTTTCAACATTGTGACATAACTTGGCATGTATATAGAAAATTAAAATCAAGATTGTCAAAATGAATGAAATACATACATACTGTGCATTAGTCCAGTATTTTCACCATTGTTACAACGATCTAAGACAATAATATGATTATTTGACTGGCAGGATTTACTTATTTCATTTCAGTTTTTGCACATGACCTGTGTATTTTTCTACCTCTATCTGTGTAATGAAAAGTGACTTTTTAAATTTCACCTGCATCTATGAAGAAAATATGCAGCGTTATGAAAAGTACTGTAGATGCATTTAAGTTTGCGGGGATTGAATTTCGCGGTAGCAGGAAAAAGGTCTTTTTGCGGTGGTTTTAAGTTCGGAGTAGCACAATGCACTGTAGTCTCTTACTGCCGTGTAAAAATGTTTGTGGAGGTTTCTCATTCGTGGTGATGCGGCCACCGCGGAAACCGCGAACATTAAATCACTGCAAAAGTTTCTGCATTTACAGTAATGTTTGCTACATGTGCAGTTGTATCCAAATTACACATGAAAGGCATGTGGATCGATCACCATCACACTTGATAGGTGGTTTTTGGGTCAGGTCAGGGCTTTCAGCTCCAGACAATTTTGCCTAACTTTCACTGCAAGAAAAGTTGCCTAACTCTTCTGACAACGAAGCAATAATAAACATTCACAAACCTATTGTGCGATAGCAAGGATTGATACAATAGCAATGTTTTTAACAATACTCAGAAAATAGAAAATACCTACCGGTATCACAATTACTTCAAACCAGATTCTGTCCCATGTATTGGGGGAGCTTCAGACATGACACCTCTAGTCTGACATCATGTACCAAACACATGGTGTGCTAGGCTAAACATATAAATTGTGGTGCACCCACTTAGCACATTAAAAAACCTAGTTCAACCTGCTTATCTTATTTCTTATATGGTGATAGTCAGTGTCTCCAGGCACAGAAGTGATTTTGCAATTTTGCCTAACTTAACAGGGCAAAAAGCTACCCACTGGCTAGGTCTGCCTAACTTAGCCACCAGCACTGAGCAAACAATGGTGCTACCATGCTGGGCGTTGACTGAACACAGGAAATGCTGTCAGGAGAACTGAAGCATTCCTACATCTCCTGGTGCTTCTACAAACTACAACTGCAGTCCACTTTGAAACTCGATCTTCTTTTGTCTGTCATCGTTATTCTGAATCCAAACAGATTAGGTTTTTAGTTACATATGCATCAAATTAAATAGATGACACCTCCTCTACATCAAAGAGAAAAGAGAGATTTCAGGACCCTCTATAGATGGTGACTTATTCTGAAAATATCTGAGATGCTGACCCGTAATCTGAGTACTCGAGAGAACCTCTCTCTGATAGTGAGTGACAAATATTTATGGAATAGCTGAAAATACCTCATAGAAACTTATATAACAACACTTACATTTTTCTTGATTGGAACGTTTAGAAGCAGCGACTTCTTCATCAAAGGCACGTTTCTGAAACATACAAGTGACGATACTTAAAAATTATTAAAAACTATCTAGTTCTAAAAGAGCCTCACCAGATGATATAGCATACGGCAGAACTAGAAAAAAAGTTTTCTTCCATTTGCTGATAAAACGTATTTCCTGTCGTGAAAGTTGTAACGGTAGCATATAATGTAAAGCTCCAACTAGATTTTTCATAGAAATGTCTCATGTTCTCACTGTTCATTGTACTGTACATGAAAGGCAAGAAAACAAAGAAAACAGTAAAAGATCATGTTGTACATAAGCATACCTTTGCCTGGTGGGCATCATAAGCCTCCTGTGCATTCCGAAGAGCGGTTGCCTTCATCAGTTCACTGTCTGTGGAACAAATTTTGGACACTCAGCGAAACTTGACTTCTGTTAGAAAATGACTTTTGACAGTTACCCATCACATAGAGGAACATTTTCTGAAGTGCCAACACAAAATCGCAGTGAGGCATTCACTCATGACAATTCCATGGTGATGGCTTAGTCATGCCCTCTGTCCAACAGAGTGAGTATTGCAGGTTTAGTCTACTTTGTTTTCAGCCCTATCTACTTTCCTAAAAGATTACTTCAAAGGAGGTAAATTCTTGGGACTTTCAAAAATTGGCTTTCCTAGATTTCTTCATAGTTTCAATTGTTTTAGTACTTAGAAAAGACCATACTGAAATACATGTATCATAATTTGTTTAGATCTATTCATATTATTTATTTATTCATCTATTGATCAAAATTCTATTCAATGAATCATACTTTCTAACTCCATGCTGACATGATTTTCCTTCTCATGAACCATGTAACTTTAAACTATAACAGTTGTCAGGTACATTTCTGGGTGTTGTTCAAAGACTCAATCTTTGTCATGTTTCACAATGAATATTTCCTGCAGCATTTCCTACGATACAAAAAATCTCTTTAATTTGATGGCATCAAAGGAAATCTATTGATTTGATGCCATCAAAGAAATACCTGTTCAGGTTTTAAGCTATCAAAATCAATGGGGAAAGAAAAAAGCTAAAACCTCCAATGATTTTTGACTTATTCACAACAAGCTACAGCACCAGTAAACACTGCCTCCTAGCAACACAAGTGTGAACTGCAGCCTACCATAGTCATCCACTTCCAGCTCCATGACTCTGCCCTGCACCTGGACTTGGCGACGGGGCACTTTGTCTTCCAGCTGACTGAGGATTTCCTCCTGCCGTGAGTCTATCTCCCCACGTAACTTCTTTGCCATGAAGTGAGCATAGAGCTCCGTCTGGGTGATCAAGAAGTTCAGCTTCCGCTGCTGGCGACGAGCCTGGATTACACAAAAGAGATAAAGTATATCTGTGTATTCTTTGATCAATTCTTTAGAGAGACTGTTTTAAGCAGATAAAATTTGTGGAAACCAAGCTTCTGAAAATGTTAATAAGGCCGGGCTTCCAGTACTGAATGAATGGTATCTTTTGATTCAATCTATATCACTGTATAGATTTTCTAAGAAATAAAAGACGAAGAAGGTTGCCGGAGAAGGTCACTGCGAAAGCCCCTTTCACTGTAACCTACCTCTCTGAGCTCATCATCTAGCTTCCGTTGTTCCATGGCCTCTTTCTCTGCCCGCTTGCGATGTTCTTTCTCCACCTTCTCATACTTTTTCCAGAAGACGAGCATCTCTCGGGTCAGACGGCGAGCCCTTGGTGGTGTCTCTTTACAAACTCTCTGGGACTGCATGGCAGCTTTACGCACCTCTTTCTGACAAAGCTGAGCCATCTATGAACAATATAAAGTGCATTAACAATAGGAATGGGGCTCATACCTGAGTTGATTTACACTATTTTTCGAAAAATATAAAGTATATTTAGAACTGTCAAAATACATAAAGTTTGTATTCTGTCAGCTTCCTTATTTGCACTATAACTTAGAGAGGACATCTGCAAGCCCTCTGCAAGTCTCAATGTATATAACTCCAATGTTGACTTGGTTGTTTATTTCTATGCAACACAACTACATAAATAATGATTATATGACCTTACCTTTCTACAATTGGACAGCATGTTGTTGTGTGCAGATGACCTTTGTCTCTGAGCCTAAAGTGAGGGCAACAGACAGGGAAAAACTGTCAAGGGTAGGAAGTGCTACAAAATATGTAGACTACTTCAAAGATAGAATCACTGTGCTTTTAAGTTTTCTTATTCCCCATCAAGTATGCTTACATTTCTGAAATTCAATACTTGCTCAAAACACAAACTCTTGCTGTCCACCACAGTTAATAGAAGTGTGCTTCAGTCAGGCTACGCACAAGCCAGTTAAAATGGTATCCTACTTCCTATCATTTTTATTCTCCTACTACGCTCTTCATTACGTTTCATTCTTTACCAAAGAATCCCTGATAGCAACATGAAACAGTCTTTTAGTTCAGTTAAGTATGTTTGACACTTCTTTCAAGCTTGCACAAGAGTGCAACTTAAGGACAGATTGAACAACACACACGGCCTTCTACATGGCACCGTAACCTTTGATCCACAAAGCTGAGAGACATCAGAGTCAAGGCTTAAATCCATCCATAAATCCCCCGACTTATCAATAATTCATACCTTATTGATCTCCTTCTTGCAGATGGCCAGCCAGACTTTGCGCCGACGTGCGTCTGCCTCCTTCAGGGTGAGAGTCCGTCTGCGTTTGGCAGCTTCCTGGATCAGGGCCTGGACCGTCTCCTCATCCAAGTCAGCAAGCTCCATCTAACCACACGGAGAGCAGGCATCGTGGTGACCATGCCATCAGTCAACGACTTATGTGCCCACAACACACAACTACTTCTTCTTACAGAGACCATTCTCACAACTTCTGCTGGCACTTTCTGTTATCATGACTCAAAATACTGCCTGCAGGGGCATTTTTATGTCTACCTGCACTAGCTCAGACTATAGAAGTGAGTGTAGATTATCACTTTCTATACTAAGCAATATCATCTGAAATGCCTCACAAATAAAGGAATGAAACAGTTTCTACTTTGATCCAATGAAATCTATTTTTACAATGGTAGAAGTAAAAATTGTTGGTCGCTGGTGATCTTTTATCTTACCTGCACCAGTGCAGGTGTGCAGAAAAAAAAAAAGTCAAGCCCTATGTCATACAACTTAACAACCCACTCTTAGGACACCCACCCCCTCCTCTTCCTCCTCAGGTTCTTTAGACTTCTTCTTCATCTTCTTCATCTCCATCTTCTCCAGTTTCTTTAGCTTCTTCATCTTGGCTGCATAGATGAGGAACACTCAGTATACATGTCTTTGTAGCTTCATCAGAATAATTCCATGATTAACGCGAACCCAATTCATTGTGCATAAACAGTTCAACATGTTGCCACTGTCAGAATAGCTTGACTTCTATTGTATAACGCAATATAGACGATATTAATCAGAATAACAACAAACATGCTGCATCATCACAGATACACTTCTCCTAATACTAATAGCAATTGAAAAACATATATGAGCTGTAAGCTACATCACTAATACCTTTCAGCTTCTTGTCCTCTTTTCGTTTCTTCTTGGGTCCCAGGATGAAGCGCTGATGCTCGTGGAACTTGTCATAGTTGGACAGTAACCCTGTGCTGTAGTACTGGTACTGCATGTTCTGAAAGTGCAGAGGAACCAGAAATGTAAATCAGGGGAGGACATATTCAAATCAAGTTGTACATGCATCATATCTAATGTTATAACGATAATACAAGAAATATCAAGAGCATCCACAAATATTGTGGGTATTCAGCTCAGCTTTCTTGATTGCTCAAGGGCCAGGGCTCAATCTCTGCTACCTGTGACCTCTGCATTTTAGTTTGGTACAAAGGAAGAAAACAATAATTTGACCATTGGTATTTACACTTGTCCTATGGCACATAAACTTGTTCCAAGGACTACTATAACACAACTGTGTATGGGCAATGTCTCTTGTCAAAGCTAGAAACTCTCTAAAAACCAATGATGTTAACACCTATGCTACAAACCCTACAGCCAGGGTGTATGTAAAGGCTGTAGACTCTCCATCCTCCAGAAGGAGTGGCTGTCTATCACGAAGACTGCGTAGCAAGGTGAAAGGATAAAGGTCATGACCTCACCTCCCTGTCCGTGTAGAACCTGTTCTGATGTGTCCTCATGTACTTGTGGAGGCGCAGCATGCTGTGGTACTCCTCCTCACTGATTGGCTGGTCCTCTGACTCCGAGTCCGAGCTGTCACTCACCAAAAGGTTCTACAAATGACAGCAACAATCTCAACACAAACGGACACAATGAACACCACCCTATGTTATATCCTTTGAACATTTTTATGTGTTGCTATTATTATCATTTCATTTGACTTTCTGTAATGTTTTTCTTGTTTTGGTGTCTGATAAGGCCAAGTGGGCTGGGTAGTGACAATTACTTACTAGTATTCATTCAATCAATCATTGGGATTCTACAAATGGGCATTGAAAATGATATTTGAACAGCAAGCAACAATGTCAAAACATTCAGATCTGAGATATTTACCCATGGAAGCTGCAGGCTATGGTTGGGTGACAGCCAGGCTTTTAGCCAGGCATGTATCAAGGGGTCATTTGGACCTACTGCTTATAAAAACTTGGACACCCTAGATGCCTTTACACTGGGGAGCAGCATAAAATTCTGATTGACCAGGGATGCTACTAGGTCACTTGTGGTAGGCATGTCACACCAAAATTTTGGTTAAGGTTAAAGTTGCTGAAACTGCTTTCAAATTACAGATCAGATTCTTCTGATTACAATGCTTTTTATTGTGTTGAAATCCGACAATGTTGAAATTTTCTAGAATTTTTCAAAGTTGAACGTTTTTATTAGAAGAGGCTTATCTATTAGCCCTATGGGAACAGTTGACCTCGACATGGCACCGAAAATGACCACAAGCACACAGTTATTTACACGCTTTTTAATGTATCTTCCAAACGCTTTAACAAATGTTCTTCAAATTTTCAGCACATGAAGATAATATTACTGGACAGACTATAATATTGTTTTCTCGATATATCATCATTACTTTGTATTAATTAATCCTAATTAACCCTAATTAATCTACTCATCCACAATAGTACCATTCAATTAATCTGCATTTCTTAAACATGCTACAAGCTTAAGAAAGAACTTCACGTTTCTAATTCAAAGTAAGACTAATCATTAAAAAATGAAGTATTTTTGTAGTTTTCATTAATTACAAAATATGCAAATGAGGGTTATTACCCTAAAGTACTTCCAACAACACATGTAATTATATCACTTGTCCATATTTGAATTACATATTCCCTGAAATAAAACTAGACAGTGCTAACCTATATTGCATGTTGATGTAAGTACAGGAATGTATCCACACTTTTAGGAACATCAATAAATAGTTAAGAATTTATGCTAATTAGCAATATGCTAATGATACATATATGGTGAAAACTATCCACACATTGGCTTTTAATCACATTTATGTTGTAGGCATACTTAAATGGGTTGTACAGATGTAAATTGCATGTTACTTTAAAGAACTTTTAACAATCAAATGCTTAATTAGCAGTTGTCCTAATTAACATCATAATTAATGACATTAGTAATAGTAAGTGCTAATTAGTATGCATACATGTTTTACCCATTCTAAAAATAACTGTTTAGTTCAAGTAACTTTCTGATTATTATTAGTAGGTTGCTTTTCTATTCAGTTTCTCTTAACTTAGCTTTTCTTCTTTAAAAATCAAAACAATAAGATCAAATAACTTTCAATGTTCGTCACCAATTATTGCAACTCCAAACATGTCGTGTCTAAACTTGATCTGTTGTCTCGGTGTCTGCAGCCTTGTCTCTGGTGAGCAGTTTTGACAAGTCTCTATTTTGCTGTTTCCGCTGATCTGCCCAGGATATGTCCCTTTTGTGTCAACTAGAAAATTAAAAATGATCTCGAAATTAATACCATGCAACTGACAAATTACGATTGAGCATGGCGATAACGTGTCTGCACGCAACATATCATTTACGATAGTGAAACGTTTTTTTGTTACAAAATATGCCACATCATCGGTTATGAAAGGTATTCTACACAATACATAAAATATATTGCCATTCTGCGGTCAAATAGCGCAGAATTTATGATAATATGTTGAATTTATAGCGCAGACAATGTCCGCGGACGTCCGTGATGTCACGCCCCCCTCCCCCTCCACGGCCATGCGCGGGCTGCCTAAAAAAACTCTCAAATCGCATCGCTAAAGCCACAAGCCAAACTCGCGTAAATAGAAACAGAAACTACACCATGATGATCGCAATATATCTATATTCGTCACTGTGTATGAACAAAATTGCTAAATTCAAGAAAAATGGCAAAAATATCCACTTACTTTCGGAGGTTTCCCTACTCTGGCCCATAACTTCCGCCAGGAATGACGTAGCAAAATTGTGCAACCACTGGAGTGAACCTTGATCTCTGCCCTTTCACCTGGAATCATTCCCAGAGTTCTCCGATGCACGGCGGCTTGTGGCTTTTGAGTTGAAAATTGCATCTCCGCCGGGCGGCCTTCGAAATAGCGTGCCGCGCGCGCGGCGTCAAAACGGGGCATTTTTCCGGCTGTATCTCCAACTTTTATGATTTTTAGCTCCTTATTATATGGATATTGTCAACTAAAAATCAGATAGTATCGTAGTCAACATTCCATAGATTATAGACAACGATTTTGATTGGCATTATTCAAGCGGTTGATTTTTAAGATTTTTTTAAAAACATTTACGGCCCCGCGGGCCGCTGCGTTCTAATGCGGGAAGGGGGTAGGTTTGACATGCCTACTTGTGGATACAGTCTTCAGCTGTGACCTCTCTGAAAGTACGTTTGGTGACAGTATTGGTAACTATGACATTTTGGATAATAACAGTCACATATAATATCTTCTATCTTCTCCTAGGTTTCAGTTGATAACGAAAGACAGTGGATGCTATCTGAAACTCCTGACACTTAAGCAAATTTATCCAGCTGCTTGGTTTTACCTTCAGCCATTTCCTGCTCTTCTTCACTTTGCTGAAGTTGTAATGCCTTGAGCGCTCTTCCTTCACATCTGCAGGAAGAACAGAGTAATGTAATGTAAGCAGGTTTGCTGATTTCTCAATAACAAATACATGTATGTTGGACAAAGATGCATTTTTACATTATATCATCAGTATAGTCCAGTACACTTTAAGCCCCCCTTTCACTAGACAGTGATTGTTGAGCGACCGCATAGCAACCAGAATTGCATTTGTATCACCTTTGATTTCATGATCAGGATATCACGCAAGATTTAAAGTATGATTTAAAAGACAACAACAACACACACAAAGTGTAAAAAGAATTGTCCTTGTATTTGAAATTTGTCAAGAGGTCTGTGAAATCCTTGGTCACTCAGCATTCACAGCGCAGTTGCAACCTTTATTGGAAATGGTATGTTAGTAACCAATATCTAGCCAGGTACTTTGTCTACTAAAGCCTCTATCACTTCAGGGAGAAATATTCCCAGACCCATGACAGCAGGTATTGAGCACCCAGACTTACCTGGAGGGTCAATCACCCCGTTGAGTATCTTGGTATGCTGGTCTACCTCCCCGGTACCGTCTCCTGACTGATTGGGGACTGGCAGCTTATCCTCTCCTCCATCACTGCTGTCATCACTGCAGAGGACACAACGCCCATCAGGTCACTAGCATCTACTGTAGCTTCACTTACTTTCCTCAGGGTTTTTTCTTCGCGACAGAAGCGAAACACCACAAATATGTAAATTGTAATACAACTATACCACAAAAATCCTCCTCCCTCAACCACTAAATGACAGTATGATGCAAGTATGTATGATTGACTCTAAGTGCAAACCAGGGCTCTCTTCAGCTCTGAATTTTTGTTTGCGCTCCCACGTCTGACATAGCAAAGTCAGATGGTTGAATTGATTTTTTTCTTCCAACTCCAAGTAGCAAAATTCCATCAAGAGATAAATGCTGGTAAGAGCCAGGACTTTGTCTGAGATACTGTTTTTATCTGAAGAAGTCCAGACAGTCGGGAGCAAACACATGAAATTTAAAAAAAACAAGAATCAATACAATCTTTGTTCACTTTAATTTGTCAAGATTTTTGTCATAATTTGGTATTACTTAAATTGGATGTTATCTAACCAGCTAAAACATATGCAAGGAGAAAAGTCGTTCAAGGTAAGACTAATACTAATCTGAAGAACTCTTATCCCCAGTGCCCTCCAAATGGCAGGTTCTTTACAAGTTCGATAGCAACAACCTGTAATCCTACATATCAACCAGCTGCTATCAACAAATATTTCACTGTTCCAGAGTTCTCAAGACGCCTATACTGCCCTCTAATTGGTGATTCACTTTCTAAAAAATGGTTTCTCTGATGTTAGAGGTTGGGAAAGGGACCATTTCAGCCATAACAGATGTTCAGATGGAAGTTCTAGTGGCAGATTTGGAGCCCTCACCTGATAGCGATGTCCTCCGTCAGGATCCCCTGCACGTGTGACAGGAAAGGCTCCATCTGTAAGGCTCTCTCCAGTCGCTGCAGGTTGAGCGGCATGGCCAGAGATGGCCCCTCCGCTGTCCCCTCCCCCTCGGGCAGGTCATGGCCTGCCTCCCCAGGGGGAGGGGCAGAGGCAGAATCCTGCCCTGACATTCACCTGTCACCTGGGTGGCGCACCTCACAACTGAAATCAAACAAAGGGTGGGATACTCGGGCTTTCAGCGTGGACTTGGAGCACATTTTGAAATATGACTTTATAGTAGAGCTGACTCAGGATCGTGTATTTACAAACAGCAATTAAGGGTACTCAAGTACCCATTTTCTGGAATCAGCTTGAGTAAATTTGAAACCATGCTCAAGTTGCACAGTGCAGGCAAGTTGAATTTTCTTGCGTGAAAATCAGTAAATACACTTGTGCTTGGCACAAATTTGACAATTTGTTTTCTTTTTACTCTTTATGCCATAAGATTTCTGTATCTGTTAATCAAAAATGGATACAATGAATTACATGTTGTACATAGTAATATTGTAAAATGACATGAATGGCAATGTTTATAATATTTGCACATTTTTGCTAATAATAATAGTCACACTTTGTTATTAATTCAACAATCTTCGTGGGAACATTTGGTTTGATTGAATGAAACATTACTTACTTTATAATAAGAAAGTACTGTAAAAACCTTAAATTTTTGTCTCATTTTCACATTAGATGTACTGCAATTGAAGCTTGATATGTTCCAAAATTATAACAAGAATCATAACGAGCAGCCAGCTCAGGTAAACCCACAAAGTAACGTTACCGATGATTAATAATAAGTTCTCATGGGCCTCACCAAGAAATAAGGTGCACAATTCAAATTTTGTGGCCTGCTTATTAAGTATAAAGCCCGTTATGAATTTATCTACTAAATGATCATTACTTTGCAGGAGACACCCTTGACGTTAGGTGAGACAGCAGGAAAAAAATATAAACATTTGAGCTGCAACCTTCACGGTACAGGTCAACTGTCTCTGCAAGTCAGATACCCACTTCTTTCTAGTTGAAATATGGAGGGAAATATCATCAAACATTTCAACAATGACTTCAAACATTTCATGGCATGCAGAACACTACCTGCATTGAGCTCTGATAATCAGTGATTCAACCATGTTTTCTCACCAATCATTTTCAAAAGAACTTTCACTTGAAAGTGAGTTACTAACAATGATTTGATATTGAAAATAGTTGCGATAAAGATTATTATTGAAAATAGTGGATATTGAAAAAAACAACTTTATAATGATAATATAATGTTAACAGTTAATGGTTATGCTTCAAAATTTGAGTTGTGCACCTTATTTCTAAATGAGGCCCAGAACTTACTGATCACCCCTTGTACTGTAGCACTCAGGTGTTGGATGCTGCAAACTTATTGATCATCTTTGTGTGCATTGATTTTGTATCTACTGGCCAGTGATATTTGGAAGGGACTGTACATGTACCTGCATTTGCTCCATGATCATAGACGTAATTTCAGGCTGATTTCTAGGATACTAGTACATATCTTTTTTTTAAACGATTTCTGCAACCATGATTTCTGTGTTCGTGCATTTTGGAAGGTTTTCTGCATCATTTTTTTTTTTTTTTTTGCAAAGCAGCAGGCGGATGTTTTTAGTGGAGAAGATCTGGCTGCCTTGCTGATAACCGCAACACGCCACACAGGGCCAGACACGTCTGGCACATACAGGAACTGCTTGAGAATCAATCCCAAGGCGTATGCGGTCAGAATGTGAGAGTGGTGCATGGATCTTCCAGCGCAGCGCCTGGGCGACTGGTCTGTCCTGCGAGACCATGACCCGGTTCAAGTCTCCCGCCCTCCCACCTTCCCGTGACGTAATTCAAACTTTTAAATATAGTCGTAAATACTTGTTACATATGACTCTTATTTCCCATGCAGTAAACGTCTAGGTAATGTGGCTGAATAACGCACGGGAGCTCGGCTGGGGCGGGTTCGCGGAGGTTAGTGAAACTGAAGGGTGCTGAAACTGACCACGAAATCAACACAGCAGCAAGGCTGCACATTTCTACGGAAATGGGGCGAATGCCCAGGTAATGACGGCAAAAAACTTTTCATAAAGTTATTCAAAAGTCACGAAAGCAAGTAGAAACGGACACAGATCGCCACAGAGAGGCAGAAACGCCTGCGATCTGGTACACTGGAAACGCTTCCAAAGGTCACAGGCAGATCTGGATATTGGAAACGGAGAATTTTTCTTCTCAGAGAACACCGAAAACACAACATGAACCAGAAATTCGTCTGCATACGGAATCATAGAAAACATTGTTCTGGCCGACGACGGTGGGAGGGAGGAAGTGTACCGTACCTTTCGCTGCAAAGATCCACCCGAATTCCTGGCTGTCTGCAGTGGAAAGTCTCCAGCGCAGCGCCTGCCAAAATGGCGGAGTGTTTGTATCGCCCGAAATGGCAGCCGAGCCACGCACCGCGCCGCCTCATGACTTCCCTCTTGCTTCGCAGGGGGGCGGTCGCCATTATCCACGGACCGCCGGGGACAGGCAGCTCGATCAGTGATTGGCTAGAGGCTTGATGGCATCATCTTCGGTAAGGTTCGGGAAATGTCGGCGGGATCTTTGCTCGAACTGACACGAAGGGCCTCTGTCGATAGTACTTTGAACTGCAGCATTTGCAATACGCATACAAAGTACTAAGGTATTGATCAGAACAGGCGCTCAATACGATATATTCAACCAAGGAGGTTAAAAACCTAACCTGCTTAATTCAACGACCTCTGGGCCAGCCCCCCTCAAAAGAAAAAAAAGGGAAATATGAATCATTTAATCATCTGGGTTGAATGAATACCGGTAGATAAAGGACATCACAAACTATCTGCTTCAATTTATAATTTGATCTATCACTGAGTTTGGTGTCTGCAATCTGCAAATGAGGTCACAGAGCAGATTCATTTTAATTCCCTGACAAAGACTGATGTTAATATATGATTTAGTGCAGTTCTTTTTCTAGGTTCAATTATTTGCAATTCAATAAAACCTTTCCCCTATACCAGCATCTTCATGAAAGCTCTACAGACATGTAGTATGATCATTATTGATCCTGAAGATAAGTGGTCATTGACAATTTGTACCAAAATGTACACCTTTGTGCTCAAAGAAAGTTTAGCATTGTACATGTATTACCAGCATATTTTATTTCTCTGACTCATGAATACATGTCATTAACATAAAATGCCATGTCAGGCACTGTAACTGGGCTCATGATGATCAATCGGGTGAGATCAAACAACCATTACATTCAATGCACTAGTGTATAATCATTGCATATACCTGTAAGGTTAGGTGTATGATTTGAAAAGAGGTTCATAGCTCATTTCTGAAAATAGTGTATAACATTACAGTTTTAATGACAACTACAGCTGTATTAGTAACGAGTGACCAGCTAGCTACAATGGAGAAAGCTGTCCCAAATATCTTCACCAGTTTGTGTTTCAGTGAGTTAGTTATGTCTACTAAAGCCAGTGGCAATTGAAAACTGGTAAAGATAGCTATAGATCACTTTTTTTGTCAGTGGAAAACCTGTTGCCAATTGGACTACTTCGAATGAATTTCTCAAGCACATAAAATGACATGAAAAAGGTTCCTTACTCTATTTCTAACTACAGGCTAACTATTTTCAGGTAGAGGTACTCAGAATATACCATGTAAATCATGTTCAAGTTTCTGCTTTAATTGGCTGTCAGCATTGTTAGATCATCTAATGGAAGACTCATAAAAGCATTGCCTTCACAAGTAAATACTTACTGGCGGGGAAGTTACTGCATTAGAATCATTCATAGATATACAGAAGCACCTTTTCACATGTGATCCTATAGAATCAACATACACCCATGCCATTCTGTTGATTTGACACAAAATGAGGTCTAGCAGCTTCCAAGGATTCTTTTTCTGAATAACCCTTTAGATCACTAATAAACAGTGGTGTTATCTATGTTTATGTACAAGGCCATAGAATATTGTTGTAGGATCAGCTAGCAGTTCTTGCGGGGATGCGAACTCCACCACCCTTCCTGCACTCATGACCAGGACCCGCTCACTGTCCATGATGGTGTTCGTCCTGTGTGCAATGGTGATGACAGTGCTATGAGCAAACTCCGTCCGGATGGTTTGCTGAATGAGTCGGTCAGTCTCTTGGTCCACATTAGCAGTTGCTTCATCAATGCACAATACCTTGGACAGACAGAATGATGGCACCAAAGTATGCATGAGTAGACAATAACAACAGCAGCTACTATTCAACATGAATTCTGAGCCACAAAAATTTACTTCCATTGCATGCATAACAGGACAATTCATGATTATCTTTTGACATCAAAGAGATAACTGCCATTCTTTAAGCCATCTGTGACACTTAATGGCAACAAGAACTTTCATTGCAAAAGAGGCAATTAGTCTTTCACTTTAAATCTGAGCCCAGGAAACTCCACATCTGTTATTGCAGTAGGGCTACATGTAGCTACTTTGTGCCTCACCTTTGCTCTGGTGAGAATAGCCCTTGCCAGGCACATCAGCTGCCTCTGGCCAGCAGAAAACACCTTTCCCTTCTCACCCACCTCAGCCTCCAGCCCTCCCAATTTCTGTGGAAAGTCACAAGGCCCATGAATCATCAATATTTTGTACACCATAACTGGGTTTGTTAGATGTCATGTCTCCAGCTTTTGTTGTACTACTTGAAATAGGATGATTGGCAGTTCAATAAGATTGGTAACTTGACTGACAGGTCAGTAGGTCTAAACTTTTGCATTCTGACTGTTTCTAGTAGGAAACCTGTTTCTAGTAGGAAAGCATGAAACTGTGAGAAACTATAATTTTAGATAAAAGATCTCTCTGACAGAAAGTATGTTTTTCAAATCCTTTTAATATCTAACACTCTGCAGGTGGTGCAGAACTGTGGATGTCCTTTGTTTACCTGAGACATTAGAGTGATGAACGATAAGAACCATTAGTTAGTGATTTTAAAGGGAGCTAGGTCACCTGCACTGTTGGCTTGAGGTGACATTTTTCCAGAATGTTCCACAGGTCAGTGTTGCTGTAGACATCTCTGGGGTCCAGGTTCTCCCGGACTGTCCCACCAAACAGGAACGGGTCCTGGGGAATCACTGCCAGTCGAGATCTGGGGAAGGAATTGGAATCCAGATATTTGAAATCACGCTTCCGCACAATAGATAACTCGAATATTTCTAAAAGGGGTGCCTTATGATTGAACACTATATCTTACAACACTTCTCATTCTCATGTAATCATTTTCATATACATTCATCTTAAAAACTGGTGTTGTTGTTTTTTGGGACATTCATTCAAGAATGTAAAGAAGGTTTAGACAATAATTCATAACCATGCTCGAAATGATAGTTACTCAAGCAACTGGATATGATTTTGGATTTTGTTTCAGCAACTATCATTTGGCAGATGTCTAACCAGCCTACAACACTAGGAAAAACATAGAGGGTACAAGGTCTCATAACACAGTAATTATCCGCGACCCCCGTCCCCAAAAGTAGTTCGGGTTAAAATAGTGCATCGCGGTACTTGCAAAGGCCGTATTTATTCTTCCGTGCACGACAGCGAGGTGGAATCTGTGGTGAATAGTAGAGGAATACATCGGCGTTCATACTGTATAAGTTGGATTACGTCGCTTTTTCGGCCGGCGGGAATTTGCGCCTTGATATGTTACCGGCACTTCCTGTTCGCCGCCTGCAGTTCCATGACCTCCGCTGGGGGTCAAATCAAAGTGTCTGTTATAGAAAAACGAGCCGGCAAATCTATGCTCATCTTCAGATATTTTGTAGCTTGTACCCTCAACTTCAACATACTAAATTCTTGTGAATTGTATCTGCACCCTACTATAGGTTTTGAGTCGTCGAACCACCTCACTTTGGGGTCCTTAACCATGTAAATCCCCATACCCGAAAAACTGTGTTCTGAGACCTTCATCCACAGCGTGAATTCCCCAGGGACGGACAAGCACATTAAATTTGACCGATATGTTGGTAATTGACCTCAGCTGACTTGAACTGTAACATTTTCGTTACCGTCTGACCCGCCGTTACCATGGCAACGGCCGCCTAGACCGTTCCCTATGCTTAAGTATAGGACTTAGTGCGGTCTAAAGCCCGCTCGACTCCCCCCCCCCCCTTTTTCCGCCCTAAAAAAGACAAACCCCCAACCCCAATCACTCATAACGGTAGAATGTGGTCTGGCAAGCTCCTTATAACAGAAAAAGTCAACCAGAATATCAAGTTTGTTGAGATAATGAGACCAATTAGCGGCCCCTCAGATAGTCCTTGTACAGTGCCGACACCTGTGCTAGGCGCCAAAGTGCAAAGTTGGCCATATCTCAGGAACCATTTGGATTTCTGCTCTAAAATTTGGTACGGTTTTGTATCTTGACTAGTTTTATTGTATGAACGTAAAGAAATCCAAGGTCAAGTTGGCTTAAGGTCTCATAACACAGTAATTATCCGCGACCCCCGTCCCCAAAAGTAGTTCGGGTTAAAATAGTGCATCGCGGTACTTGCAAAGGCCGTATTTATTCTTCCGTGCACGACAGCGAGGTGGAATCTGTGGTGAATAGTAGAGGAATACATCGGCGTTCATACTGTATAAGTTGGATTACGTCGCTTTTTCGGCCGGCGGGAATTTGCGCCTTGATATGTTACCGGCACTTCCTGTTCGCCGCCTGCAGTTCCATGACCTCCGCTGGGGGTCAAATCAAAGTGTCTGTTATAGAAAAACGAGCCGGCAAATCTATGCTCATCTTCAGATATTTTGTAGCTTGTACCCTCAACTTCAACATACTAAATTCTTGTGAATTGTATCTGCACCCTACTATAGGTTTTGAGTCGTCGAACCACCTCACTTTGGGGTCCTTAACCATGTAAATCCCCATACCCGAAAAACTGTGTTCTGAGACCACAAACTGACCTTAATCTTTGTAACTCAACCATTCTGATGTCCACATCATCAATTTTGATGGTGCCTGTTTGGATGTCTGCCATTCTGAACAGGCACAGAAGCAGGCTGGACTTGCCAGCCCCAGTTCTACCCACCACTCCAACCTTCTCTCCAGGGTTGATGCTGAAGCTTACATTGTCCAGTGCCTGAAATGGAGGGGCTAACAGTATTGCACATGCTAGAACTGTTATGTAATAATGAAATATCACATTCTTTGGCAATACATGTAGTATTACACAAATTCATTACATTAGGAACAACATCATTCTTAAAGCCTCCTGTACAGACCTTTTGGTTAGTTTTTGGGGGCCACTGATTTGTTCTGTTTTCTGTTTCCTGCAAGTAATATGACCAAGCATTTTCAGTATGCCAACCAGTCTAGGTAGTAGGCTAATTGTTAACTGGTCTGATCTGCACTATTCAACACAGGGTAACATATGCTAGTTAAGAAAATATAACATCAAACGACCAACATTGAGAACATGCACTTTGGACCAACAGTGACAGAATTTTGTCGTCCTACCTTAGGTAGACCCTGTCTGTACGTGAGGTTGACGCCCTGCCATGATACAGCTCCATGTTCTGGCCATCTTCTACTAACCTGCAGAACATTTTAATCATCAACATGATGGACTTCAAACCAACTGATCCGTCGGTACCCCAGTTATATTAGCAACAAAACTATTATTCCTTCCAAAATGCACTCCTCTAAAGAGTGCATTGTTGATCTGTAGGTTACTTCTTTTAATACTATGATGAAAGAGCTAAACAGAGAACTGCATGTAAACTGATAGTGGCTAATTCGTTTAGAAACCAACATCACCAGAATGGTTACACCCTAACCCTAACCCCTAACCTAACCCAACCCCTATGTTCCCAAACCTGTATGTTCCAGTACCCATATGTTCTGACACTCTATTCCTATCCCTAAATCTAACCCTAACATAGGGCTTCTAGGGGCATAGGAATGCAGGATTGTCAGAGAATAAGGGCATTCCTTCAACATAAGACTGTCCTCTACAGTAGGTACATTGATACATCTTAAGGCTGCTCCTACCTCTAAGACTCCATCTGTCCTCTCCCATGGTATGTTCTTCACGTACTGCACGGCTCGCTCCACACTAACCATCTGCTTCTCAGTCTCTGTGAAGGAGGTGACGACTCCTGACAGCAGGTTGGTCACTGACAGGGCGTAGGAGATGGCCAGCCCTACCAGTCCTACAGACAAATCCACCAAGTCCGACTCATCACATGTTTACAACACTGCCATACATACAAGACATACTGGCCATTCTCCTAAAGTCATTTTGATCAACAACAGATTCTCTTTACTTCTGATTATCAAAAAGCAACACCGCACACTCACCTGGATCTACTGTTTGAAAATGATGCTCCAGCACTGCAATGAAGGCCACACCAGTTACCATGGCAACCCCTAGCAGCTGCAGACGGATGCCCAGCCAGCTGGAGGCCACCTGGCCAGAGAAGCTGGCTCGCTGGTTACACTCTAGCCTTGTCTTGTTCTCGTGTTTAAATCTGAAATGGTATCAAAGCAAAGTCCCTATGTTATGAAGAAAGTATGTTTATATTTAGTATTTCATTTGTTCCGCATGTCACACCAAGATCCAATAAATATGATTGCAATTGTTCACCTCAAGATGCCATTTGACACCAAACACAACACAATTGTCACAAAACACAATAACTATTTGGTCCAATTACAATATCATCGACCAACAAGTGCAGACAAAAGGTTTAAGTGTAGTTTTTGTCTACTATACTGAAGTGTTTCATAAAGCTTATTCTTCTACAGAATATGAACTTACCTGTGCACAGCTCTGAGCCCCCTGATGGTGGTGAGGCCTGTCAGTGTCTCTGAGAAGTGAGCGTAGATGGGAGACAGACTAACGCTGTCCAGGCGCTTCAGCTCACGGGAGGTGTGTCGGTAGTATTTCTGTAGTACGAATAAAAAGGACATATTATGGCAATATAGTGTCATAAGCAGCTACATGTATAAATAAAAAGTATTTTAAATTCATAACTGAAACATTTCAAATCGTATGTAAAGGATGAATAAATTGTAAACTTTAGGACTGCATAAGAAACTCTCTACAAAGTTTAAATGGAGTCTGCATTCTGTTGAAAAGAAGATGCACCATGCTATAAGATATTTAAATATTCCTTTCTTCTTTGATCCATGCCTCAAATATGAGGGAAGCTTTTTTTATCTCATAATGGAAGCATCAAATGAGGGAAACAATTGAATGATGTACTCTTCAGGACTGTGTCCCTATACCAGACCTGTATCCTATGGTAGATAAAAGCCAGAGGCAGCAGTAGCACAGTGAACCAGGGCAGTCCGTAACACGTCACCACAATGGTTCCCGCCACGCCGTATGTCTGGGCCAGGAGGATGTTCATGATGAAGGGCAGGGAGTCGTCGATGGAGTACATGTCTGACGAGAAGCGGTTGACTACTCGGCCAATCGGTGTGGTGTCAAAGAACTGGATCTTTGCCTACAGGTAAAGATTGAAAAATATCATTTATAAGTTTAATTGGTGATTTAGAGAAGACTGATTTAGCAAAATGCATGTATATGACCCAGCTAACATCTTTTCATATTCTTGATAAGGATGTATACACAAAATTGATTAATGAGAAAGGGTATGCCATGGCTCTCTACCGATACATACCAACATCATAACATGTCACTGCAACCACTTACTGAAACCTTCACAACTATACAATGTAGTACAGCATATCTTGGCACTCTTGATAATTTCTGGGAGTACCTGGAGAATACTGTTAAGCAGCTGGTCATGCAGCACCCTGGCTGCACAGATCCCACCATAAGCAAACAGGAAGGCCCTGAACAGGGTGAAGATGGTGTTGGCCCCAGCTAATGCCCCATACACAGTCAGGTAGAAGGTGACGTCATCTGTAGTGGAATTGCTTGTGCCCAACAATAGGGGTGCCATGGAGCTACAACAGTACAAATCATAAAATATCAATGGCTGAAATACTTTTGAAAAAGATATCCTGGTTTTACTGACTGCCATCATCAAGCTACCATAAGAGATCTGTTAAATTTATGGTTACCCAAAGTTTACACACTGCTTTTATGATCTCACCCACCTTTTGTGATATACATATCAAAATGCTCTTATTAGCTACCAACATTCTGTTCAAATCCAGTTCTCTTTTACTTCATCAATGGCAAAACAATACAAGCTCAAATCACAAAATTAGCAACCTTAAGAGCAGCTTAATATGTTATCAAGAACAATAGACAAAAAAAAGATGTGACATTTGTAGCCTCCTGAGTGCAGCTGACCTTGGTTCGGATGATGTGATAGCCAGGGCTGCATGTGTTGGGGAGACGGTACTGTTGTGATGGGAGTGGGAGATCCAGTAAGATAACCACCAGTCGTTCAGGTTCTTGGAAGCTGCAGTGGTTTAGTTGGATGGAAGATACATTCAAAGTTTCAAGATGGACACATTGATGCATTAACACATACAGTTGTACTACTTTTATAGCTACTATCTGAGGACATGAAGGTGTCTATTGCTGGAAAACATTCTGACTTTCCATCAACGGGCCCAATACTAATTTGAAGTATACCTCCTACCTAGCACGCAGTGAGTGCATTACTGGACCTTGCCTTACTTGGAGAACAATGGAGAACAAAGTTGACAGCCCACCTCAGTGCTGTAGTCAATGATAATGGACAATAATGATGATGACGACAACCTACCTTGCATGAGGAAGAGAGCTACCAGTACACTCGGCGCCAGACAGGCCCCCACAGCCTGCCAGTAGGACCTGTAGACCTGGAAGGCCACCGACCCCACCTCCCTCTCCTCCTCCTGAACTAGGGACTCCTCACGGGACAGAACAGGCTCGGGGGCAAGCTCTGTATAGCACGGTAGAAAGTATATTCCCTTTCACATTACTGCACTTCATAGAAAACCAAAAGATTGCTGATAAAAGCAAAGGCCTGACTCAAAATAAACCTTCAGCTCTAAATTCTAGAATGCAATCTATTACGAATCAAGCATATCATAATTCTATCCTGATAATGATAATATGACTCCACATAGCAAATAATAACCAACCTTGGCTGGAGTCTTTCTCATCATCGTGGTTGCTGTTATCCTGTCTTTCTTCTTGTTTGCTAAGTGATGGCATTTTCATGGCATGTCTTAAAATTTCAGAGGGTGGGCCTATAAAGACAGTCATGTGAAGGGAAAAATATGTCAGATGTTTAAACTGCATATATTAGGGCATGATGCAATTTTCTAAAAGTGCAGGACTTTTGCTCCATTAGGAATCACAGTAACTGTTATTCATCTGAATGAAACCAATCAGGCGTGACAAGTACATAAAATATGACAAAGTGAGATTTCTTATAAACATCTAGGCCAAAGACAAACAACACATGATTAAACTTGATCAGTCTGAAGATCAGTACATAACCCAGTCTGACCTGTTTTGACGATCCTGCCTGCCTCCATCACTACCACAAGGTCTGCCTCCTGAAGGAAGCGGGTGTGGTGGGTACACAGGATTCTGGTCTTATCCTTCAACAGTTCCATGATGCACTGGGAGAAGAGGTGCTCAGCGACATGAGCGTCAACAGCAGCCAGCGGGTCATCCAAGAGGTAGATGTCTTTTCCCTGGGAAAGGTTGAGATCAAAAAGAGACTTGGCTTCATCACTGACTTCAAAATTACAGTGGAATGTAAGGTCAGTTGTACGTTACCATAGAAAATAGTGTAATTTGAGAAATTGAAGACAGGCATTTTTTTTTACAAACTACCAGGTACAGCTCGTTGAGACAGGAGCTAGAATAAGTGTTATGTCAATAGTGAAGAGACATTCATGAATGATGATTCAACAAATATATTTCTGTCCATACCTGATACACAGCCCTAGCTAGGCCCAGCCGTGCCTTCTGCCCACCACTCAGAGTCACTCCGTTCTCCCCAACTTCAGTACGGTCTCCAGAGGGCAGGATCTGATGGTGACAAAAATAATTAAGCTTGTCAAACCACTGTGTAAATGTTATACTTGGTTAGAACTCATATAGAAGATATGGCTTCATGATGTACTCATAGCAATCAGCAGATCATTACATTGTTGTCATCAATCTTGGTTACACAAAAGCCTGACACAAAATCAAATCATGAAGTACACAGTCATATTTGAAGTACACATTCCTACTCTATCCTATTCTGAATGACATACAGCCTGGTATACCCAATCAGCAAACAGCCGATACCTTGAGATCTTCCTCCAGTGCACATGCTCTGATCACCCTCTCATACATGTCCGTGTCCATTTCCTTCCCAAACAAGATGTTGTCCCTGACAGTGGTCTGCTGGATCCAGGCTTCCTGTGCAGCCAGACCAAACCCCGCTGTGAGATTAGCGACTGAGATCTTCCCATCCTGTCTCTCCATCTCAGCAGTGATGGCAGCAAGGAGAGAACTTTTCCCACTGCCAACGGCACCTACAACTCCCACAAGCTGGCCCTGTGGGAAGGATATTGTTTTTACACTCAGTGGGATACCACACTGCCTGCATACCCATCTCCATTGCCAGGGGGCAACTACATATACTGTAAATGTATTTAAGTTCGCGGGGATTTAATTTCGCGGTAGCGTGAAAAAGGACTTTTTGCGGTGGATTTAAGTTCGCGGTAACACCATAGTCTGCAATCTAATATCATAATAGAAAAATGTTCGCGGTGGTTTTAAATTCGCGGTGAAGTGGTCACCGCGAAAACCGCGAACATTAATCCACCGCGAACATTTCTGCATTTACAGTAACATCTCCATTGCCAGGGGGCAACTACATATATATTGAAACTGCTCTTTCCGCCCCCTAACCAGACCACATTTTCCACCTTTCCTTTCCACCAACCCAAGTGGTAGTATTGTACTACTTAGGATCAAGGAGGATATAGGGCAAATAAGCTTTTGCCTTTAGAAGTCTTACTAATCAACTTCATGTGTATAAGGTTTTAAATTGAGATAAAGACGAGACTATTCTAACCTTGTCAGACAATCTGAGTCTTAACCTATAAGTTTGTTCCAGTGTTACCTTTTGCACAGTCAGTGAGATCCCCTCCAGCTTCTGGGTACCACAGCTGCTAAAGATGCTGCTTGATGAGCTGTCCTCTACCCCGGAGTCGTCTCGGCTCTCCGGGGCAGAACTACCCACAGCAGCAGGAACAGCAACAGCAGCTGAGCTCCAGCTGAAACAGCCATTATGGATTTCCATGGCACTGCCATCTTCACTCATTTCTGTAAAAAAAGGAAGATGACACAGTTTAAGAGAAAGAATAGAGGCAACAAAATGTGAGCCAGCTGAAACATCATAAACTTCCAAGTACACATAAATAAAGTACTTATACAATGCTTTGTTCTCAAGAGTGAAGTCATGTACAGCTATATATCTTTTTTCTACTGTACATTAGACATACATTCTAAAATACACTAATATTATTCAATGCAATTTTTACTCACCAAAAGTTGATATTGCTAACTCTGTTTAAATCTTCTCCAGATGTATAACATGCATGATCAAAATAATGTATAATTAATATGTTACAAACAGCAGTTAGTAAGGCCTGTATTGAGCCTGACCTGTACTGTAGTATGAGAGCAGGTCTATCTCCCTGAGCTGCAGGAAAGCCTGCAGCCGCTTGACGGACACCCAGGCCTCCATCAGCCCGTTGATGACCCAGGGGAAGGCGTTCAGGGGGCTGATTAGCATGTTGAACAATGCAACACTTGTGAAGACCTGCCATAAAAACACACAGTGTTGAAAGAACCTTTAAGACCAAACTACTTTAAACTGCAGGATTGACACAGTTCCAGATTGCTATAGAATGAGATCACAGAAGCTAAGAAATCATCACTGAGATTTAGTTGACACCATGCATGGCGCCTATGGCAGCATCCATCTTGATCCTGAAGGCAACTTTGTGCAATCACTCCAGCAGCCCACTGGAAGTGGTATTAGTATGTGTTTTCAACTCCCATGCTCTTTCCTAAATTCTGACACCTCAACAGAGAGCTAAACAATATGTAACTATTTTCAAAGTCTTTGGTATGACTCAGAATGGGATTGAACTCATGACCTACCTGATTCAAGGCCAGCAGTCTACTCACTAGCCCTAGGACTCACAAGAACTCAAATGTGGAGAGGCATAAGCTGAACAACTTCAACCTGGATAGTGGACAGTATGTGGGAATATTCGATCATCTTGCTGAAAACTGAGTTTCCTCACTAGTGTGACAACATCATACCTTAGCAGCAGTGAGCTTGTTGCCCAGGGCAGAGTATGTAGCAAAGGTGAGGATGGAGATGAGGACAGGTGTGGTGGCCCAGAAGTACACACACAGGGCGTCCAGGTACTTCCTGCCTCGCAAACTCTTCAACTCCAGCTGTCGCAGGCGGCGCACCTTCTCTTGGAATGTAGACTCCCAGGCATAGAACTTGATCACCCGGATTCCATACAGTATTTCATTCATCAGCTAATAGAATGGTACAAAAAGTGTAATAGTTTTTGTAGATTATATGTGATGTTGAAATATACAATGTACAAATTTGTGCTTTATTTTGTTGAATTATAAGCAGCCAACAATGTATTGGAGAAAAGTAGTCAATAACCTTGCAAAACTTTTCTTGAAGATAAAACTGATTTGCTCACCTTGACTCGAGCATCTTTTTGCAGCATCATATCATTGCTCAGCTTCCCAATCTTGACGGCAAGCCAGCGATTTATCGGGATCAGCAGCACAGCAAAGGCCAGGCCGGCAAGGAAGGAGATGCCAACCTGTCAGGGACAGATATTGAGTTATTTCACAACAAATAGCATATCCTAATAACACAAACTGGGCTCATCAAAATGAACAATTTGAATAAGACCATAGAAGACACAGAGAAGTTTGAACACTCTCTCATATAGGACATTTGGTAACCATACAAGTAACCAATATGGCAACAGGGTCCCAACCAGGACAAAATCAATCTAGATACAAACAAACCAATCAACAGTTGGTGTAGGTTAGACATCAAGGTAATGACTGAGATATGGAATGTATCTGTCATTCAATTAGATAAAATTTGAAAAGGTTTCACATTTCATATCTAGTTTCTTGAGCAACTAACTGTTAAATATCTTGTGTGACTGTGCAACCAAGCAGTCATCCCCTGTGAAGATGTAGGTACCTTTGTCTTCAATAGCAAAGAAGTTCTGAATCAAGTTACTTGTAAAAGAACAAGTAAAAGCTAGGAAATGAATGAGTGCAGCTCACCTGTTGGTGTAGCAGGTAGAGCGATACGGCAATCTGAAAAGGCAGGGACCAGAACTGGTGGAAGGACGGACAGAAGTTGACGATCCGGCCGGTGTCTGTGCTCATGAAGTTCACAACTTCTCCAGTCGTGAAACCTGACAGAGAAGTACTGCTGACAGCAAGGGCCTGGTGGAATAGATACATCATATTGATCACCACTTGGTAGATTTACTGATTAATATTATCATTCACATCCAAACTCACTGTCACAGAATGTATATCCTCTATTTTGTATTGTCTACATGATTCGTGAACCGGGAAAGTACTATAAAGGAGCTTTTTGCAGGGTTACACTTACAACTTAGACGTATTTGTATTGCCATTAATTCTTGGTAAAGTGCCACTCAGCGGCCACAGTGAAATTAAAAGTTTCATGAATTACTGTAATATGAGAAGCTTAGAAATAAAACACAAATCTCACCTTATGGTAGACGGTGGTGACTAAGGCAGCCCTGATCTGGATACCAACCTTGTTGATCTGGTAGTTAAACTGGGAGGACAATATTGCACCAATGAGGGTTGACAAGAAGAGTCCAAGTGCATACAGATATCCATGCAGCATTGGCTCCTTTGAGTTCTCCATGAAGGAGACGAGTAAGTTTAGCAGCAAGGGTCCTGCAAACCCCAGCCCGTCCCCAAGCAGTTTCAAGATCCCCAGGGAGTAGTATTGTACTCCGAACGCTCCATGTAGACCTTTCATCAGTGTCACCGGCTGTCCCAAAATTTTCTTTGTGCTGTCAGGACAGTTTGGTGCCTCCAGAACATCCTGTACTTCAATCCCGCCATTTCTGACTTTCACCCCTGGACACTCGTCATCAGATGGCTCTAACTGATCAACGGAATGAGGATAGAACTTCTCTGTAAAGACCTTCTCAACATGGCCTGTTGTCAACTTTCTTGGAAGGTGGAAAAGATCACCTGTTGCGTTGAGCTGCATGTGGGATCCTTTAACCATAAGGGGATTTACCCACCAGAAAGTTAATTTGGACAGCCAGTTGGAGCTGTCTTCTGCAATGTTCAGCTCTACTTTACCTGGTGTGGATACTGTGCCATCATAACAAACTTTATCACCTGACCGTAGCAGGGGTTCTTCTTCTTCATTAACACTTTGTACATGAGGAGGAGCGAACAGCAGTGGTACGTTAGGTCTGTGAGAGGGGAACAGTGTCACGAGGTATAAAAATTGAAGTCCTCCTACTGCAAATGTAATACTTTCTGTTACAACATCCAGCGTCTGGTCCACTCTGCTGGCCCGGAGGATGACCGCCTGCAGCTGGAAACCGGTTGCAACTAGAGTAAGAGTCCAGGCTAATGCCAGGGCAAGCGGTCCTCTCATGTGAACAACGTGCATCTTCCTGACCTGCCAAACAGCACAGGTGTGGACCAACCAGGTGAAACACACAAATGCACCAGTCACCACATCCACAAGAGGGAGCTTCTTCCCCTGCCATAGTTCTACCAGGAGGATGTGAAGAAGTGGTGTGCAGAACTGGAGAGTACTGATGAGCAGTCGGATGTTGACTGCCGCTGAACTTGTCAAGTTGTGGATGATCCTACCCTGTCTGATTCCAGCAAAGTAGGCACTGCACACAGCAAAGATGAAGTGTGTTCCTATCACAACTGCAACCTGGAAGCAATGTGCATCAATACTAAGTACTGTCAGAAGATCATGTTACGTCAAAATCACTGAAACTGTGAAATCAACAAAATAAAATCAATTGTCAATGTCTTTCATGGAGTCCTTAAGATTTCAATCACAATTAATGATAACGTTAAATGATTTATTTTCTGATGGGCACTATTTCTTTATTTTCATTAGGTTAGAACTAAAACTCAGTTACAGAGCAAATAAGTTTGCAATATATTAAGATACAAGTGTTTGAATTATCACATGGTTCATCCAAGGACATAAAGGAGATTACAAGTACTAGTATAGAGAGATGTTCCTCCTTGACATGCTTGGTGGAACTGGTTGTTTTGGGAATTTGGGGCTCTACCAGGAAAAGAAACTTTTGTTTGTGAGGCCAAATAATCTGAAGAAACTAGTCTAAGAGCTGTCTTAGAGTAGAATGCTGTCTTATATCTCACACACCTGTTGGAAACAGTGGCCCAGATGACCCTCCGACCAGAGTGGGATGGTGTCATTGGGTGCTCCACAGAACTGTCCTAACTTTACACCTGTCATGATCGAGCCCTTAGATCTGCTCCCATTTTCAGCACACGCCCCTTGCACTCATCACGGGTGACTGCACGTCCGATGAAGGCCGTCCTCGATCCCATTCAGCTGAAAGAGTACATCTCATTCAAGGATCAAAGGAGTTACCAACATCCTAGTTTCAACAAGCCATCAGTATTTACAAGAGGGACCCCAGACGTGTCTGACACCAGCTACGCATGCGCTACCCCAAATCCCACTGGGGAGATCACATTATCCCAAATAGGTAAAAATAAGTAAGTTAGCATGATAGATGGATTGGAATCAATATTGATTTGCCATCATAGATTGATATACAATTGATGAAAACAACTTTCTACTTGTGTTTTAGGAGTTATAAAGTTATCATTTGACTACATGCTGATTCCTACATATATATCAAAACAAGTCACCCCTTTTGTCCACTTCCTTTTCGACCAGTCCATTCATGTGGAGAAGACGGGGTAGCCATCTTGGACGGGCAGGTTTGATGAACGAAAACTTTCCGCTCAGATTTGTCTACTTTGCTGATATTTGGCCCAGAAATTTTATGCTAAACTATTAATATATAACCTAAACAATGAGTTGGCGGGGGCCTCCGCGTGGCCGGGGTAGAGGTAGAGGTAGAGGGCGCGGGAGAGGCCGTGGGGGGTTCTTCCCAAAGCTGGCGCCCACGGCGCTCCCTGTCAAAGCTAAAGAAACCCCTCCGAAGCGATCGCGCGATGAAGAACTGGAAATCAAAGTCAAGCCCTTGCCGGGTCGGGATGACGATCGGGAAGACAGTCCCGACTGGATCGAGCTGCAAAGCCGTGGCAAAGACCGGCGGGATAGCCGCGATAGGGGCAAAGATCACCGCGGCAGCAGCGACAAGTATGACAAAGCCCCACGAGACGCCAAGGAAAGAGACCGCGATCGCTCGCACGGGAAAGGCGACAAGTCAGACCGGGATAGGGATGAGAGGGGGTCGCGGGGTAGTTCGCACTCGGGCGCCAGTCGCGCTAAAGAAGAGAAGGGCAGTTCCCAGCGCGAGGGAAAGTCACATAAAGAATCTCACAGTAAAGAGCCTCCCAAATCGTCAAAGAAGAAGAAAGAGTCAGGTAGAGAGGCTCGGGACCACAAGGAGTCCACCTCGCGCGGTAGGGAGAAAGACAGGTCCCCGCGTGATTCCCATGGGGACAGGAGGGAACAGGAGTCAAAGGGGAGGGAATATGATGATTACAAGGGTAGGGAGAAGGGAAGGGACGGCAACCGAGACAACAGAACAAGAAAACACGAGGAGCGGCCAAGTACAGGGGAAGGTGGCAAGTCTGTGATGGACAGACTTGGTCCAGAGAAAAGGGTAGGCTATTTGTATTACTTGTCTTTATGGTTTGAAACTGTCGTTTCCTTCCTTACTCAGTGAAATAAATATTGATTTATATAATGTTGCCTTCCAGACTAGTTTGCATTGATATGTTGAAATTCTCTTGAAGGAATAAAATTCTTCTTACCATCATCCTTTGCTAGTAGATTATTATAAATTTTTGCAAGTTTTACATTTACAAATGTATCATATTGTATGAACACTGGGGATTGGAGTCATAGGAAAAACATCATCATCTTACTGTGTAGACAGGCTAGTCAGAATCCTTTACACTTTACCTACAACTCCTGTTGCTACATGTGCAAAAGGGCATATTCAAGACATGTTGGTATACGTAGTTAGTACACTAGACAAACAGTCAAGAAATGATACTAGCACTTGTGAAGCTGATGAGATCTAGCATCTAACTTACTTGCAATTGTGCAATTTATTAGTCTATTAATTATTTCATAGTTCATACTGATTTATGAGCCACAAAGTTTCTATTCTGGAAGTGGAAGCTGTTACCTTTTTCTTGCAACTCGTAAACATGATTACATTTACCAGTGAGCATGCAGAGACCACAGGGTTGGAACAGAAGCTGCTGAGTCAGCATGTTCCTGCGGAGTGCTCGGCCATCCAAGCTAGCTGGCTAGAACTAGTGTGGCTTAGCATGCATGGCTGAGGGCTGCACAGGGACCCTTCATCCAGCAACTCCAGCCTGCAAGACACAAATCTGTTGTCGTTCAGAAAACCTGTGTTAGGCTACACTTGATAACTAAGATAACTAAGACATTGACTCAAGAAGAACTGTCAAGTTATAAAAGTAAAGTGTGACGTGATTGTTTTGTGCCCTGTTCCATGAAGAACTGGTACCCAACAATGAAGCTTTAAGCAACTTTTTAAAAAGTTACATATTATGGAGCCTTGGAGGCACTGTTTAGTTAAACAGTTTGCCTTTAAGCTAATTTTGTCAGATTGATGAGTGATTGTTAACTTGAAAATGAATGAAATGCTTAGACAATGCAATTTTGAAAGGTCAAAGTCTATTATGAAAAGAAAATTATTTTTAAAGATTATGAAAGCAAAAATTCATGATACTCTGCAGTCTGAAAATCTGAGTTACAAGTAAGTCACTGTAGTCTATTACAAGTCATAGAAGATGTGATTTCTCTGCCAGCTTGGTACAACTTTTCACCTTACATCCACTCTGAATCATATTACTTCTGCAGGATAGTGGAGAGTATGATATGTTCACTGGCGGCAGTCGCAGGTCCAGGTCCCCTCTTGAAGAGGGCCTGCGGATCACTGTTGGCAATGACCGGTACTGGAGGGAACAAACAGCCAAGAAGCCCCTGGAGGCTCGGCTGGGCCCTCCGCCAGACGACCTTACACCTGACCACAACCCCCCTGATGTGGATCGCACGCCTCCGCATGATTTTTCCCCTCGTCCGTACCATACCGACCCTCGGTATGAAGATCAATATGACAGGTAATGGTGGTGGGACGCTTTCTGTAATGAACCTGCTGTCAACTTAAAAAACTGTCCCTCAACATCCTTTGAGCTTTAGATTTTTTGTACAATATACTGTAAGGATCAGGTGATGTGCCTTAGTGGATATGATTCTTAGTGCTGGAAAGATGTTCAGCATTGTCTATTGCTGCAATTATAAGGAAAATAAAACATATCTTTCATTGCCAATTCAACATCTCATATTATTCGATCAATAGATCTATGCATTGGTCACTTATCATTTGCAAGCCTTTTGATAAATATAACTTACAAGCGGCAGGCTTTGTGAAGGAATGTTAGCACCAAGAATTATTGCAGAATGTACCAACATGTAAAAATAAACATCTCTGAAAGTATTATTCCTGACACTAGTTTGGTTTTTGTCAGGCCCAGGGAGCAGGATCGGTACGAAAAAGGAGGCTACTACAGACGGGATGATGAGGTCTACAGCAGACAGGATGCCTTCTACGATCGGCCTGGCGATGGTCGTTCTAGATCACGGTCTGATTCTCGTTCACCCAGGCGTGACTCATATGATGACCGAGATGATCGCTACTCCCACAGAAAGGAAGGCAGTAGTTCTTCTCGAGGGAAGAGAGACTACAGGGAGGAGAAGAGGGGAGACAAGCCACCACAGAGAGAAAAGTACTATGAAAAGGAGAAGTATGAGAGAGACAGATACAAGGAGGAAAAGTACTTGGATGACAACAGGGAAAGTGGTCGGGGTCACTCCTTGGAGAGGAAGGAGGAGCAACAAAAAATGTTTCTGCCATCTCAGTGGGGCAGACATGAAGAATCTCATTACCCAGAGTTGGACAAGGCCCGCGAGGCAGCCAGGAGAGCAGAGGAAGAACTTCAAAAGTATGGCATTATTGTTGGCAAGCAGAAAAGAGAGGAGATGGCTGAAGCAATCCGAATGGGCGAAGGTAGCGCTTTACGTGCACTGCAAGATTTAATTCCAGGTTTCCAAGCAGGTGCTTCAAACCAGCCTCCGCCATCTCAGATGGAACAACTGCCACCTGATACTTTTGACCAAAGACAACAACCAATGCCCAGGTCAGAGCCTCCACCATACCAGCGACCTCCTGTCTCCCAAAGTTCTGACAGGCCTCCTTTTGGTGCATCGTCAGCAAAGCTGGGCATTCCTGGCATGAATGCCTACGAACAAACTGGACAGTCACAGCCACCACCTCCACAAGCGAAGCCTAAAAAGTCGATTTTGAAAAATCGTTCTGAGCCTCCACCTCAGTCAAGTACAGACAGCTATGGCCCAGGAGAAGCGTATGGACAACCACCCAAAAGAAAGGAAGGTGGCATCCCAGGATTGTTTGATGCCCCTCAGTCAAGTTCAGGGGACTTCTTTGCTAGACTGGGTGGGCTAAACACAGGCAACCTATTTGGGTCGGAAAAGAGGGAGGAGAAACTTCCACTCATTGACACTATAGAGGATGAGGAGCTCTTTCTATATGGGGATGAAGAAAAGAAGAAAGAGCCTGAGCCAGAACCTTATGTCCCGACTCCAACATCTACCGCACCTCCCATCCAGACAGTTGCCTCCATGCAGGCACCACAACCTCCGATGGACATTCCACCGCCAAGTGTTCCTAGCGCCGCCGATCTCAGCAACGACAAGCTGAGGAACATCCTTCAATCCATCGGGTTCGATTTTGAAAAGTCACAGAGAAGCCAGCAGGCTGGCCCTCCCAGGATGGAGGATGACAGGAATGTGAGGGAGCAGCATTCTCAGCACAGAAGGAGGAGTAGGAGTAGAAGCCGGAGCCGCAGTGGCAGCATGTCGCCTGGTCGTTACAGAAAGGAATCAAGCCATGGAAGGGACAGATGGGAGTCGAGCTATGGGAGAGACAAGGACCGCCGTGAGTCCAGCAGAGGAAGAGACCGAAGAGACAGATCGTACAGTCCAGACCGTGACAGGAGAGACAGCCGATATGTTGGGACCGGGATGTACAAGAGGTCATCTGCCGTTGATGACCTGTTGGCCCTGGCATCTGCACCCAGCACCAGCCACTACACTTCAGCGACAACTTCTCATCCTCCTTTCCCTCCTCCAGTCAGTGGTGCTCCTCCTTACCCCCCTCCCTACGGACATCCGCCCAATCAGCCGCCATATCCTGGACCACCAACGTCAGGATACCACCAACCGAACTATCCCCCTCCAGCAGGATATGGCCCTTATGGAGGGTTTGACCCACGTGGACCTCCCCCACCCCAACCCTGGCCCCTGCAACAAGGCGGCCCTCCACCCCACAGTGGCCCAATGCCTCCTAGGGGACCACTGATACCAGGGGGCCCACCTCCCCTAGGAGGCCCACCACCTCCAGGAGGGCCTCCTCCTCCTCCAGGGACTCAGCAGGATTCTAGAGCTAATCTGAGAACCATCCCAATTCAGAAGAAAGAGGATGACAAGAAATCTGGGGGTGAGAGCGAACAGAAGCCAAAGTCAAACAGGATCGTCATTCCCCCACGCTCTGCACAACAAAGGCAAAAGGATGAGGAAGCTCAAAAACAGGTGTGTCTTCCAGTTTTAAAGAATAGTTTTTCATGAGAAAAGTTGCCTGTCATACTGGTAGTCTGGATAAACGTCTCGCAAAAAAAAAACTGATGCAGAGAGTTACTATTGTTCAACTATTTAAACAAGCTTTATTTTGTGTTTTCAGGATAGTTAAGTTAACAGGTCTAAAACTGATAGCAAAGATGGACTTTATTTTCATGAGTTATTTACTTTGTCATATATAATTCGATAACCTGTTTTTGTTAGAAGCCGCTGGAATACAGCCTGAAAGTACTGAGTATTTGTTCAACAAACAGGAGCAGGCAAGAAAAGACAAGGAGCTTGCTGAGAAGCAGGAGAGTTTCCTTGAGAAGCAGCGTCAGGAGAAGGCCCGCCAGACCCAGCTGAAGGAAAGGAAAGACCGCATCAAGAAGAGGATTGAGTTCCTGGAAGAGGAGCTTGAGAGGCTGCGAAAGCAACAGGTGAAAGGATATGGAGAAAGAGTTTGGCTCTCATTCCTTCTAACTTGCTAAGCAAAAGTCAGTGTCCAGTTCTTCTGACCATGTTTTATCTATTATGTCACTGAAGTCAGCTTGTCAAATACTATTGATACTTTTGCAGTTGTTTTTGTTGATCACAACCCAGCATGTCTGAACTGTAGCATGTATATCTCCGTAGGGCGAGCTACTGCGCAAGAAACGGAGACAGAAAGACGGCCACAAGGATCCGCTGCTTGTGGAGAACAGCAAGCTCCAGGAGGACATTGCCAAACAGATCTCAGAGCTTCGGAAGCAAGCAGAGGAAGTTGCTGCAGTCAGTATACCAGGGCTTGACACAGGGTCATCAGACGACAAGACTACAAAGGCGGCATCAGCCGTAAGTGGAGAGTTCCAAGAATTTCTGAAATTTGCCAAGCTAAAAAATAATCTGGCTACCACTACCAGTAAGTGATGCATAATACATTGTGTATGTTTGCATGAAGATGATGACTTAAAAGTTGATATGAAGATTTTACAAGGCTTGCTGTGCTGAGCTGTACTAGAATATAATGGATGTGGTTCATCCAGTAAAATGTCAGAAAAAAAATGCATCAAGTTGATTTCTATTCAAGCAATTTTTGGAAATTGTTGCTGAGTATGTAGTACACCATTACTGTTTGTGAAAAGTGGATGTCTTCTTCCATTTTTATTTCGCTTGTTGTAAACATGAGTCCCCTCCCGGTTGAGTTTGCAAAAAATCTCACTCAATAGGAGCCGTCGTCGCCAGTGAAGAAGCCAGCGCCCCCAGCAGTTGTGAAGACAGAACAAGACAACACATTCTATGACTTCTTTGATCCTGGGAACCACTGGTGCAAACCCTGCAACCAGATATTCACCAACCTGCTGGAGTTCCTCAACCATACCCACAGCCGCAAGCATCTACAGGTCCTCGTCTTACATCAGCTTTGTATTTTTTCTCTTAAAAACTATTTGACCTGTCGATATTGTCTACATATCATCATCATCCTGGCGTGCAGTAATGTCATTTAATGGCTTAGACATGATAGCAGTAGTATTTAGACAATTTTAATGTTTTGCAGGCTGAATTAAGGAAAACTAGAACTTGATCCTTTGATTTTAGTGAAGAAGATTGTATGTATAACTCACCAAAGTTTCTGTCGAGGAGGTAAGGTCATGAATGTTATGATCAGATGGTGGTGAATTACTACACCTCATAACTACAGTAAAAATGTCAGAAAGTAGGTCAGACATATCAGCTTAAATTTGTCCAGAAATACAGTATGTTTGTGATGCAGCAAAATAGGTGTTTCAATTAGCAGATTCTTCAGCTTTAGTTATCACTGTGTAGCAGGCAGTTGTGTTGTGAATTTCCACTTTCTGTGCACAGAAAAATGAAAAATATGAATGTCTTATTGTTATTATTACTTTTCCAACTGTGTTCTGTGGACATGGTATGTGGTTTTTGTTCAAGGCTAGAAGAGTGACTTTACCGTTGTCTGTAGCACATTGATCCATACGAGCGCCCGTGGATGCCAGACTCTCTCAGGACGGAGCGGAAGGCGCGACCTAATTCAAATTTCGTAGTGGTGCCGGTGCAAGGTAGGACAGTCTTAGTTTTTACTGTGCTGATGTGGGTTTAAAACTGATGCTGTGTTTTTTGCTTTGTCAGTCATCCATTTATTTGAATTTGAGATTCAAGTCAAAAACAATTAAAACCACTCCTTACAATTCTATATTCCATGTCTTATTGGGAGTCGCTTTGCATTTTTTTGGATGGCTTTGGTTAATGAGTACAAATGGCATATGTACTCATTTCTTGAAATGAAACTTGAAGCTTTTTTACAGCTGATTTTGTTGTCTGACCCTTGTTTGGTTTGTCATCACCAGGTCCCGAGTTCCTGATGCCCGTGATGGGTTTCTACTGCCAGCTCTGTGAAGAGTTCTCAGGGGACCAGATTTGTGCTGAAGACCACATCAAAACTGACAAGCACCGGCTCAGCTACAAGGTGGCAACTTCAGTGTCATATAGCTCGTGAATTTGTGTCGCCTCTGTAGGAAACTGTGCGTTGGGCAATGGGGCAGAGTGTATGACTTGCATTTGGGAGGTCGGAGTTCAGTGGACTTGGCCTTTGAGTGGCGGAAGGGAAATGAAGATGTGGGGGGATTTTAACTTGTATATCTTTGTATGATGTTTCATTAAAATATCTAATTGTGGGCAAAATCTATGCATTGATAGTTACTAGCTAATGTAGTTCAAAAGTGTTTATTGCTGTCAAATATACACCCATGTAAACTAACTATTTATTTGCAAAACATTTCAAGAGGTGAAACAGTTTAGAAACCCTGAGGCTCAGACTGTCTTTTTCTTCATCTAGAAACACCTGGATGCAAATCCATTCTACGAGCGACGTCGCAACTTGGACAAAGCAGCGGGAATGGCTGTCATCGAGGAAATCAACCGCCGCAAAGAGGAAGAAAAGCGACAAAAGGAGAGGGCAGAGATGAAAGAATGGAGACATGAGGAGCAAGAAAGAAAACGCAAAAGACTGGAACAACAGGAAAAAGTTCTGGACGAAAAGAAGAGAAAGCTCATTGAGAAAGAAAAGAAGAAGGAAGAAAAAGTGCAAGAACTTGATGCAGATGCATCCAAGCATGCGCCCTCTACACCAAGCACACCATCAGGTACAAGCAAAGCTGGCATAAAGTTGACTCTAGCAGGGGACAAAGGGGAAGCAAAGCCTCAGCCATCTGGGTTTGGAAAGTTCACTTGGAAACCTGGACAGGCTGGCCCAAATGGGAAGGGAACTTCAACCCCTACTGGCTCTTCAGGGAGGCACACTCCAACCTCTGAGGATGGAAAGTCGAGTCCTGGTGGAACCAGCAGCTCAGGTAAGACTTCAGTGATGATGACACGGAAGATTCCCAAAGTCCCAACAGTGCAGGCCAGGCCCATTCCCACCTTAACAACCAGCTTGCCGCTTCGCAAGGCCAAGCCTGAGAAACCAGACAGACATTCCGAGAGGTCGGTCCTGCCCGTAACAAGCCAAAAGGGCAAGTCGGAACCACAGAAGCTGCCCAGTCAGGAGGAGATACAGAAGGCGTTCGGTACCCAGGGTGCTGGAGATTCTCATGGCGGTGGAGCTGCCAAACGAAGAAAGGAAAACTCACCAGAGCCGCCCGTCCCTGGAACAGAAGACTGGCCTGCCCGTCACACTCCATCATCCACTCAGACTAAAAGGGGGGCAAGAAATGATGGTAAGAGTTAACGTTTATGTTTTCTCTTTGAACTTACTATATTAGAATGCACATTCTTTCGGCTGTTGTATATTAATTAGTCATCCCAGAGAGGACTAGATGCTAAGTGGTGATGTACTCTGTTTTAGTGTGGACTTTTGTACACTTGCAGAGTTACAGGCTGGAGGGGAAGTGGTGATTGCCTGTTGTTTGTTATCTTCAAGTAATTGTAAGAGGGAATGTTTTTCCATATATGTAACATGATAAATCTAATGTCCAAAAGATGAGAGGAAGCAATAAAGTCAAAAAGCCTTTTTTAAACCAATGGGTTGTTCCTCAAACAATTTTCACCATAAGAAGGAAGCTATTCAGGAAGAGAATGTCCAAGCCCATTTATGTAACCATGTGCTCAGCTACAACAACAGTGCAAAGGTCACAGTAACTGATGGTTCCAACATCAATCCACTGCAGGGCCAGCCAGCTGAAGGGACTAGCTTAGGTGTAAGCAGAGGAAGAAAGGTACAATCCACCATCCATATTACTCCTATCAGATAGACAGGTTTACTGCCCTTGTCCTTTTGGGCCCCAAGGTGGGTTTCCTTCTGAGATAGATTTAACATGGACAAGGTCCCTCGTGGCAGTCAGATACATGTAATTTAGGACCAGGGATACCTCAATTCTGTGTGTACCTGGACACTTAATTTGGGGGTAACCAGTTTCAAGAAATGTTTAGTTTGGATGGTGTGGGTGGGTGCTTTTTTTTCCTTTTTTTTTTTTAAGTTGTATCTACCAGTAATCTAAACCTTGGCTGCTGGAACATATAGTTTGACTTAAGGTATCCCTGGCTTTCCTTACGGAGTCTGTAACTGTTGTCATTGTGTCATACCTCATATAGAGAGTGGTGTTTTAAGATGTCCACCTCTGAAACATAGGTTTACTACTGTAATAGGCTGACCAGTGAAATAGTAAGGCATGTCAATTAAGATAGTAATATCTGAGGTTTACTGATAACTTTCAAATCTTGTAATAGCCTTTCAGCTGCATGAAAGAATTTATAAATTATCCGTATTTCATTTTGTGTAGAACTTAAAACTAATTAGTAGTTTTTGTAGTTTATCATTGCATTTGATTACTAGCAGTTTATTACAAAACGTATGAGGCCAGTTAATGTAGAACTTTTATGTTATATACATGTATAATATTTGACATCAAGATCAACATAGCTATTCTTTCCCCCTATGAGGGCAAATGATACAGCACAGCTTTTGTTTGACTTTTAGCCAAGTATCTAATCTTGGGGTGTTGTTTCAGATGCAGGCAGTGATGGAAGTGGTGTATCCATGGAGATGGGGAGTGACTATGAGGTCCTTGATGACATAGCTGACTAGGACCAGGATTTAGTGAAGACAGATTGGACTGGACTCGAAAACTTTCATCATGGCATGCAAAGTTTGCTTCATCAAACTCCTGTGTTTGCAATTGAAACCAATATTTGTTAAACCTTTTACATTGTGAACTGTGAAAACTGGCAAGAAACAGTCTGTCAAATGCTTTGTACTTTCTAAAGCTGTACCTCTGCTTGTGGTTGCCTGGCGATCACCTTATACAATATCCCTTCACACCTTTCTTACCAGTGTCAGACCATTTAACTGTCAGTTGTAATTGTATATCCTGTTTGCAAATACTTGTGATTGTTGTAATTAGGAGGTCAGACATTGTTGTCAGATGTTAGTTTTGACTGTAAAACAGCCAGTTGCAGCCTACTTGATGAGTTAATGAAATTGTCACAGTTAACTATCTTCAAGTTGATAAGTAGAAGATATTTGTCACTGTGTCATTCATCCTCTTTTTTTTAAACAAACTTTTATTCAATGTTATTTCCTTTTTTGTTGGATTCGAACACCACAGCTGATACTTGAAAAATTGTATTGAACTTAGTAGTTGATGTATAAAGTTGTGAATGCTCAAGTGTTGTCAGTTTAGTATGTTAGCACGAGAGGAAGCAACGGGCAAGTAAAGGAACCTCATTTGAAGACCAAGAGGCAACATGCGGCGGTGACAAAGAGGAAGGAGAAATCACTCATCTGGAAACAATGTAGTTTGTATGCAGCATGTGTCCTGTCTTGTTGTTTTTGCATTAAAATGTTTACAACTTTATGCTCTTTAGGCATTTTATCTCAGTACGTTCCTAAGTAATGCGCCTAGGACAGGGCAGGGTTGTTTGTTTTTATAGATTATTACAGCCTGATGTAAATAGTTTTTATAGCAGCTGAGAAAGATTATGGCTTGTCTGTGTTCTCACCTGTAGTGGGGAGAGGGCCTCGTCTGAAAAGTGGTTGCTTGAGTAACATACAGTAATTGAAATTCTGATTGAATTCTGATGACCAGTATTTCAATAGTAGTGTAATTCTTTCCTATATTCGGGCATTTATTTATGTTAAGATAAACAGATGTACTGACATTTTTGTGTATTCAACGGTAAACGTCATGTGCTGTATAGTTGGCCATAAACATTCTCTTTGATGTAACATTTCCCATCTCCTAATTTTCTGCCCAGTTACTAGTCAGCTTTGTGATAATCCCATGAGAACATTCTGGTAGTAGTTCTGATCCCGAGTTGTTTGGCCATTTGCTAAGACGTTAATGGCACGTTGTACTTTTTCAACAACATATGGTAATGTCTGTAATGCAACCAACTTGAGAGAAGTGCTGAGTTGCAGACTGAAATAGATCTAAGTTTAAAATACGGGGGTTCAAAGCTTCCTTGTTTGTGAGCAAGCGATTTAATCCCCTTTATTTTGATTAGGACAACTTTGGCGAGAGGGAGATTCTAAACTTTGAAATAACGGAAATTTCGGTCCTTTTTTCTCTCGTTGGTCCCGACTTCATGGTGCCCCATACGACCTACAAAGAGGTCCAGGGAGAGGCGAGGTGAGGTGAGGGTCTGACTTGTAATAACTGATGGGTTCTCCCCATTTAGAACAATTTTTAATAAGATCACAGATTTTGACTTTTATGTCCGTTGCAATTACAAATCACCCTTTGAAAAAATGTCATAATTAAGCAAAATATTCATGTTGACAAAACTGTGATCTTGGTGTGACCAAGTTTAACAGGCATAGCAAGTAGGACTGAGGGAGGGAAACACTTAACTCAGATTTACCAAGAGCTGTGCTCTTTCCAGAAATTTTCTTGTGTGTGTCGTTGGCGAGGGCTACTACGGTACGAAGTCGATCGAGTGTACTTGATTTTCGTGATCCCCTCAGATGTTTTGACGTCATTGCGATTGGTTTTTGTCCAACTACGTATGGAACAAATGGTCAACGGAAATCCACACCAGCCGCTTCTTTCGGACTGATCGGTTACGACCCGGATGCCGCAGTACGTGTGCAAGGTATTTCATAACAGTCGAAGGCATGTCCATCACTCGAGGTAATGTTTAGATATATTGTTTTGAGGTTTGGTGCAATTTTAACAGGAAAACAAACGTATGTGTAAATGTGATTTTAGCAAAGGATCCATCCAAATCTGTAAGTAGACCGAAAACCATAGTTTTCCCACCAACTTGCTTCCAGTCTGATTTGGTCCGAACCGTTCCGACTGGCATTTGTCGCGTGATACATGAAGTTTGTTTTGACCAGTCAACGTTAGCGTACTGAAATGTGTGAGGGATGTTGCTGTGTTTATTTTCACAGGCTTGCCGATTCCACTAAGACCGCTCCTTCGGGTATTTTTTGGTCTCAACCATTAATGCAAGCGATGATTTGGACACCTGATGTAAGCGTCGACGTAATGTCCAGAAAGAACACTATAATTCGGTCAATAATTACCGTAGACGTGTAGTAATGCTTCTAAACTCTTTACCACCGATGACTGCACTGAGTACACTAACGACGTCAGGACGTGCGTGATGTGTGGGTCAGGTGAGATAACAGTACGTATCCCTTCTGCTTGTGTCAACATGGAGGAAACTTCAATATGCGACTCTTGAATTAAAACAGATGTTGAGTTGATTTGTCGGTCGAATCTGGCAATACTGTGCGCGGAGTCGAACGTCGATTCGTAGATTTCTTTACAGAATCATCCAAATTGAATGCCAATAAAGTGTACCGTGTTAGAATTCTAATAAAGTGTCTTCAGAAAATAGAAAATCGTTCATTGTCATCTTTGGGTCTCATTCAGCATTTTAGGTATCTAAGTACATGTACTAATAAAGTGATCTGAAATACGAAAAGTTGAATTCGGCTAACCATAGCTACGTAAATACTTTCAATTGCATAGCATGTTCCGTCACTTAGCCCTAATGTTACTGTAAGAAGATTTTCAGAGCCAAGACCATGAAGTTTCATACCTTCCCGGTGGCCTGCACTCCCAAGGTGAAAAGCGGAGCAGCAAAGAACGCCGTGATTTCCCTCGATCGATCTGAAGATTTGCTAAGCGCATGGGGGTTAGAATGTGACACGTCAATAAAGACACTTCGGAGACCTGGTTTGTATCAGTGATAGGCAACGGCCTGCCTACGAGACTAGAACAGTAGAAGGAGCACCGGGCAACTAGGAGGGTGATTTATTATTTAGCCCGGCTAGGAGAGATCGATATAGTAGTCTACTTGACCTCATAGTCATAGTCACTGGAAAATGATTTTTAAAAAATTAGACAGATCACATGCCAACTATTTGCTAACACCTCTGGTGTAATGTCTTACCTGTTTGGGGCCAGTTTCTACATATTTTCTGGTGACCTATGGAGTCTGGTAGGGACTAGGCCGATAAACAGATATTCAAGAAGGTGATGTGTCGAAGATGGCCATAGGGTTATGCACTGAAGCTCGTATCAAGTCAGTCAATCAAATTCGACTCCAGTCAGATGTTCATGCCATCGTTAGCGATGAAGAGAGCCTCATCCAGAAAGAAAAGAGAAGAAAACGACAACATTCCTGATCCTTCGTTCAGAAATAATGTCCTCCAACCATCAGTACTAGTTCTCCGGTGCTGCAGTACATCCGCGGTAGGGTTAGATTATAACATCGTGACATGTTTCGTAAAAGGTTAAAAACTTTTTGTGAAATAAGATATTCCTTGCCTCACGTCAAAGGATGGATCGGGCTCCAAATTTCTTTAAAATACATGAAGATGAAGAAAAAAAATCAGGTGCTTGGATGCTATGTCTGCCTGTCGTTTTAGAATAAATCGGAGACGCTATTTATGTATTCATCAACTGTTGAAATAGACATATTTGTAAACGTTTCGAACGCCGGCGTGTCGACAAAATTCAGTCAGCCGAAAACAATAGATAAGGCTGTGTTCAATAATACGTGTATCGTTTTGAAAACATTTATCTGGACAAGCATCCTGAATACAAATGTAGCGAATCTTAAGTCTTGCTGAGTCAGTGTTCCGCACATTATATTCGTAACGAATCCCTTCAAACCGTGTCCACAAATGATAATCCACTGTGCACCTTTGATGCCGAACAAAAAGGGTATTCTGCAAGCAGAGCTTTCAGTAGTAGAGGCCAGTACTCTTTACGGCTGCGCTGCCGCCGTGCCTAGAAGTCGCGACCACCACTAAACTACCCCCAGCCGAAAGCTCTGCTAGGAGAATAAAAAGAGGAGAGGATGGAGACAATCTGTAAGATGACCTGGCATGATGACCGGGCAGTCCTGTCTACATGGTACATCATTGGAAAAGAAGATAAGTTGAACATTTCATTCCTGCAGGACAAACCAGGTCAGTTTGTGAAATTGCTCGGGGAGCATTGAGCTTATTTTCCAACTGGTCAAGCAGAGGTTCGGCTCCTGCTGTTTATCACGTGTTTCATGCGTTTTTTGTCCGGCTTTCTAGTTTGTACCGTTTTCCTCATGTCTGCCGGCCAAACGCGAGGAAACCGGTACAAAATAGAAAGTCCGACAAAACGCCTAAAAAAACAGCCGGAGCCGAACCTCTGCTTGGAGAGTCAGGCCCAACATAGCTGGTATCAGTACTGGTTAGGGCTCATGGGGCTAGGGATGTCCTAAAAGGTCAATAGGTAACGTTAACACCAGTAGGGACTTCATAGATCCTTTGATTTTTTTTCTAATATGCTCAGAGAATTTTCCTACCACAGTTTTACCGTTTGTTGAACCTCAGTGACGTAAATCGTTATGGGGTCTCAAACATGTAATATAAAACAGGTGCCGGGACGGGAGAAGAAACACCGTCGAAGTTGGCCAAATTTCAGCGCTCCAACACAGACAGAGATACGACAAAATATCTCATGAAAAAAAAAAGATGAATGATGCTGGTTTGTAAGAAAAAGTTCATCAAAGTTAGGCGATGATGACTCCATTACTAGTACAGTACATGTATATAGATGACATCCGCCCGCGCTGAATTTTCGGCCGTTTAGAAAGGAAAGGTTTTCAACCGTACTGTAAATTCACAAGAAAAATATATATATTGTATACTAATGTCTTAGAATTCCAATGTCAGTTCCAATGTCAAAGAAGATGAGATAACAAATTTATTTTTCAAGCGTTCTTTTATCCACACACTCGCATCAGTTTTGGGGTTCCGCCTCGACCGTACAAGCTTTCCGGTGTATATTCCTTTCCCGGCATATATTCCTTTCCCGGCATGATATTCCCGGTTAAAAATCGCGAATCGACCTACCCCCCCCCCCCCCCCCCCCAAAAAAATTGCCAACGTTCCCAGAGAGGCCGGTTAAGGAGGTGACTCAGTACAGTTAACAGAAGTGTGCGTTAATCCGTTGTGCAATTAACCGTCTTCTACTGTATTGGTCTTTTCTATCGTATCCCGTGGTGGAACCCATGCCTTTCTGATAAAGAAACTATCAACTATAACTCAAGCATTGCCAAGTAGAGTCGCCCCTCCCTGACCTTTGGTCACGAGCATAGTGTGTCCCGGCGGAACGATCATATAACAATGTACTGGAAAGTGGAATGTGATGAATAGCAATGGTATGCTGGTCTGTCGCTGTGGTCGTTCAACTTGAAGTGTACTTGACAAGAACTAAGCATGTTCAAAAACAGATGTTTCATTACTAAACAGCTGAAACTTAAATTTCTTTGATGTGCATATGGACGCCAATGTCTACTGTTGTTCATAAACAGATGAATGAAACGAAATCTTACTTAAATCATTCCGACATTTATCAAGTAATTATCCTTTTATGATCTTGGAGGCGCCTGTTGTCCACTCACGTTTACTTGACAATGAATCATTCTATTTTGAGCCGAGAAGGGGGCTGCCCAGCTAACGTAAAGAAGGCATGATCAGTCCTCCTCTGTCGTGACTGTCCAGAGTAGACATGGGGTATGCAAACATCATAGCAGGAATTCCGAGCGGTCCCCAACCCGTGCCCAACGGGGATGACAAACGAGTACGCGAGCACCAAAAGCGACTTCAAGTTCAAGTCTAAAATGCCTCATTGTATTACATGCATGACTGATGGATATGCCTTTGATATGTTTCGTTTGGTGCTTTTTTAAAAAAATCTTCAGCCCCACTGCTGGCCCTGTGTATGAGGGTGCTCAAAAAAGAACCCAACACACTTTTCGAGAGAGTAGGGAGTGAGCCGATGCGCTTGGCCAAAAACGCTATCCCTAGCGAAGCTGCATTGCATCACCTCTTTAAGGTTACTCCAATCTTTGTTATGAAACATCTGTTTTAGAGCATACATAGTTATTGTCAAGTACACTTGAAGTTGAACGACTGCTTTTACTTTACTTTAATGTTAGCAATGACCCAGATTCGGGTACAGCCCAGCAGCCAAGCAAGTGGAGTTCATTTCAGGTTACCTGAGGTCACAGCGCGGGGGCCGACGGGAGCTATTGAGGTAAACAACATGGCGAGACGAGATGACGCGCAGGCGGGCACCACCGAGCTGGCCGCGAACAGCGAGCTGCTCGGCCTCAACCCTCCGTTCACGGACGGGCCGCCGCCGCCTTTCTGCCTGATATGCAACGATAGGGCTTCTGGCTATCATTACTCGGTGTACTCGTGCGAGGGCTGCAAGGGATTCTTCAAACGGACAGTACAGAAGAACCTGTCGTACAAGTGTAAAGGGGAGGGGCATTGTGAAATCAACAAATTCACTCGAAACAACTGCCAGTCTTGCCGATTCCAGAAATGTATGGACAACGGGATGAAGAAGGAAGGTGGGTACAACAGTTTTGATGTAGATCATGCTTTGAGCGTATGATTGTATAGTTGAATTCCGTCTTTGTTGATCTGAGGTAGCCGGCCGGGCGCAAGCCGGACCGGTAAGCCGCTACCCCTCGCACAAGACGTGTTTGCCTCGAAATTATGCATTAGCGATCTCATGTAAATCGCTGTTGAGTCCCACCTGTTGCACGGGCCTGTGGGTGTGTGGCCGCGTTTGTTTGCATGCTAGTGGTCTGCACTGTATCTACATGTATGGGCACTGATACGGACGGGCATGGTCCCCAGACAGATGTACTTTGGATGCAGGAGAAGCGGTGCATCTAGAAATGTTGCGCGGCTGGATTTTATGCAAATTCTACGGCCCGTTTTATACCGCGGGCTGGCCTTGGCGAGGACAGAGTTCACGGCCAAGCACACGGCTCGTTCACTACTGCACTTTTCATAGGGGTGTGCAGATAGTGGTGGAAGGAGTATAGACCTTTTAGTTGTACTGAAAACAGCTAATTGATCTTGAATCGATATATCTACCAATAGAATTGCTAATTGGGTGCCATATTTAATGTGGCTTTTGAGTATGAAGAACCGATTAGAGAAATAACCAACAGAATACATCATTAGAAAAAATGGGTGGGGTTTGTGCAGAAATTGAAATTGAATGGAGGAATGCTCCTCTCAGTGTCCTGTTTTCCTATCAATCAAAATAGCCTTTTTATCATAAGCAAGCACCAAGATAGGTCCTGGCACTATGAATCGAACGGGATGATAAGGAGATATGATTTACTGAGTTGCTGCAGTGCGGCATTTCCCCAGTAGCCTTTATAGGGTCAGTGGGAGCAGTATTTCTTGAACATCTTCTTTGCAAATTTCCTTTCAGACAGTGTTCTTCCCAAGAGTGCTATACCGTTATAGAACATTGCTGTCATTAACGACAGTTATGTGTGAACATTGAATAATGGTCTTCCCACCACACATAGAGGGACAATTATGGATCACAAAGCCTTTAATATCCAAATATGTATTCCAATTACTTCCAGCAGAATAGCATTATTTTTTTTACTTACACATACATGCAGGAGAAAACATGTTACTAGTAAACGTAAAACAGGTGGTTTTATGATTTGCACATTCTTTTGTTAATTGCTAAATTTGCATGTGATGTTGACATTACTTTATTTGCTAGGTTAGGTGAAGCTCACTCCAGCTCTTTATGACATACTACAACCAAACTTTATCTAATTCCTCAACTGTTAATACATATCAAAAGTCTCCTAAAGATTAAAAGAATAACTTGTCTTGGCCACTGTCTTAACCAGACCTCCACCAATCAGATACACTGGTATTTAAAACACCAAGGCTGACTCAAGACTGAGCAGACTGAGCTCTGGAAGTTTATCCTAGCTGGATTTACTGGTGATTTTTGTACATGCACAAAATTCCTTTCAAAAGAAGAAAGATTGTGCTTCACCTTTAAAGAGGATGACTGATTTATCATTTGCTTTCAGCAATAATATATAATGAGTCATTTACAATCCTGCCTTGGGTGCATGCAGAGTCTCATTTGTTTATTTATCTCAAAAACAAGAATTTTGCCATCTACTTTGGAAGCCTATCCACTATGGCAGTTATTTGAAAATTGTAGCATATCTAAATGCATCATTTATCCGCTAAGTCCAGCTCTATAGATGTATTCTGTGACCTGCAGCACCAGTTCCAGTGACAATCTGCCTACATAACATTTCATGGCAGACAAGCAGCCTTTCCTCATCAAATGTTTACTGGATTCTGTATTTTGATTTAATCAGAGCATTCTAGGAAATAGATTCTTTTTCCAACAATATGTCACACTGATTGTTTCCATGTGCATTGCTACTGTTTCATGTGATATTTCATGCAGAATGAAATTTTGCGCCAAAAGATATACATAATTCAGGTCAGGCCTTTTATCTATTACCTGATGTATGATATTTATGATAAGACTGTATGTAATAAAGCTTTTAGATTTGATGCATATTTCTTGGGAATGACTCAATATGGCTAATTACTGGATACATTATACAAACGTATCAAGATGGTGGACCGAGCTGTGAACAAGTCCTTCATCTACCACGCACTGTGACATATTCATTATATCAAGGAGTTCTCACCATTGTATGTTATATTGTGCCTGTTGGCTATCAGAAAACTAGGCATTCTCATTTTTGTAAAACACTTCTTTTACATACAGTTCTAATTTGGCCAATAACCACTGGAGATGACACGGACTGTCAACGCAACACTTGTCAGTCCCAAAGGATTAATGAGAGGCAGCCATTGTAATTGTAGGATTTGGGTTCCTGCTGTTGCTTTCTTGCATGTGGGTTGCCTGGATTAGAAACAGTAATGGTAGTTCAACGGTAGTAATGCAAAGCATATGTCTGTCATCATCATTTGATGTCATTTGACAGACCCAGTCAATGATCCATACGTAATCACCATAAGTTGTGCTTATAGCCTAATTACATTTCACAAGAGCTGTCTTGTGTCGTGTGTCATTACTAATACATACGGTGGGCAATTAGTCTGAAGCACAATATCTCACTGCAGAGCCCTGGCACAGTGGTAAGAGTATACTCTCCAAGCAGAGGTGGAGTTGCGTAGATATAGTAGTACAACTGTAGTCGGAAAAATTACACAGGCGTTCGTGTAATTTTTCCGACTACTACTTTATCTACGCGACTCAACCTCTGCTTGGAGAGTAGTACGGGTAGTCTTTACCAAACCTCCCAGCAAAAAATATATCATCCAAACAGTGATACTTGGTAGTAAACACTAGCCAGGCATCTGGTTGCTACCATGGCTCCTTACACTCACTGCCCTGAGACTAAGTCATTTTATTGTACTCAGGGCTTACCTTGGAGAACAATTCAATTGCAATGATAAGGGCTGTCATTGTAGTGATAAGGATAGTTTTCTCCCTAAACTCATCAGGTAAGACAGCCATCTCATAAACAGTGGGTTGACCATTGTTCTATAATTGTAATACAATCAAGCTTCTTGATGGGAGGGATGGTGGTATCTCCAAAATGAGATGGGGGATATTGACATAAAAAGGGAAATAGGAATGATGATACTTACTAGCCGGTGCTTTTCAGTAAAGAGGATTTACATATAGTCCTGGTGGCTCAATAACTTTTGTCCAACCTTGATTTTAATCACACAACTTCCATAACAAAGATACTGTTGCATAGCTAACCTTTAAAAAAGTCCCCTTTGTACTAGTATATATCACCTGTTTTAATTGATGCTGGTATTGAAGAAGTACATAAAATTTTCTGTACTTATTTACTCAAAATGTTCCTTTACCTTTTGCTGTTGTCTTTAGACACATAAAAGACTGAATGCTTTCAGTGAACTCCATAATGCAGAGCAATTGTTGCAAATGGACTTCAAGTTTACAAGTACTATTTTAAACCTGGTTGCCAAGCAACCTCATTCCAGCACAGCAATTCTTCAGAAGCACTTTAGGTATTGAAAAACCTCCAGCACCCTTATGAGTATTAAGTAATGAGTCATTTAATACAGCTGCCTCTTTTTACCAAAGAATTGTCACGGTACTTGACTTTCATTCACTTCATTTTCACTAAAAAGTATTCTTCATACTAGATCTTAGACAACCACAAATTGTTTGTTGTGCAGTGAATATTTTTTGACATACAATTTATTTCCCTGCAAGTACAACATCAGTTTACTATGCTGCTGCTGAATCTCAAAACCTCTATTTTTCACAGAGGATGTAAAAAGCAGGGCTGAGCCTGTACTAGCCATTTCACCTTCCCTCAAAGTTGGAACTTGCCATCTTTTGAAATGGGCGAAAGAGTACAATACTAAATTCATCTATTAGCTGAGTCTTTAATTTTGCCATAGGAAAGTAAAGAAGGTGGCCTGGGCATTTGAAGTTTGCAGTGCTAGTGAAAACCACCAATGCATATGATTCTGATTGAAGTGCAAAACAGATCGTAACATGTTTGCGGTGGGCTGAGTCCTGCAAAAGCTGTGAATGTGAAACCACTGCAGATATTTCAAGATTTACCTTCCTTCGGCTCTTGATTTACCACATATAATATTATAAGTCATCTCAACAGACCTAAATGCTACTACAGAAGCCTTTCATGCAATCTTAGTTGTCTATCACGTAATCAGTTAATGTTGATAACTGTTGCCATTCCGCCTGTCTGGATGACCATGAAGTCTCCCAGAATGATGGAGGCAGCTGTTATAAAAGATGTCTGCTATTCCTTCAGATCATGAGCCACAGGCATACTTACATAACAGTAACCATGTCCACATCTGACACTAATTCAACACAGAGGCTTATATCAAACACAATTATGTGGATGGTGGCAGATATTTTAACAAGCTCAGGTTTCAAGCTCTGCAGCATTGCTTTTGTCTTGTGATATAAGTTTCAAATGGCCGTCCACTTCCAACATGAAAGGTGTTTTTTTATGCAAGCCAGGCTTTTTATATAACGTCACCTGTACAACATTGGATTACAGTGTATGTCATGAAATACATCAACATGACTTCTTGCTGTATAAATCCACCTATCTTTTACATGGTTGCTGGGTATTCAAATTACATGTCCATGTCATTATGATGTCATTGATAAGCCTTTCTTGCTCTCTTAGCCTACCTACCAAACACATTCCTATCTTCTAGGACTACTTCGTAAATGTCCTAGCAAGATGTATTCATTAGCAACGGGAAGAGACATGTTTAACACAAAATGATAAAGTAACACATTTTTCAGTACTGTTTGAAACCTTTTCACCTTTAAAAAAAATCAAGTTCAAGAGCAGCCTGTTGGCATCATAAAGTTGAACTGTTGCTCTTATAGATGATACAACTGATAATCAAATAATGTTACAAAAAGAGAGTCTATCTAGACTCTATGTCACGTTAGAATCATAGCGTCAAAATTGCACACATATTGCAATCCGCATGCATTTGCCCCATAGAATTCATGGACTCCAAGCATTCTTGATACATGTACTATTCTGTTTACTGAGGGTCTGCATGCTCTTTTCCGTAAGGCGTAGGCAGGCCTTTTTAATTCCCGTAATTCGTAGGGTAAGCTATTTTATTTCACGTAATTCGTAGTGAGGATGGAAAATTTACCGTAAAGCGTAGCCAGTGTATTTCACGTAAGGCGTAATCTAGCCTAAAAATTTCACGTAAAACGTAATTAAGCCTAAAAATTACCCGTAAATCGTAGCTGGCCTCCCAAATTTCGTAAGTCGAAACGTAGTCTACCAGTAAATTTAGTCCTTCAAAACACAGGAAATTGCGTTTCAGAGGATCAAGATTTCAAAATTTCGCCGGATCTCACTTGCGACTCCTTTCACCTTCGGTCATCGACATGGTAAAAATATGGTATATACCCTCAAAAATCTTCTTTTTTTTGCAAATAGAAATGTCATTGAAGTTAGCTTAGTCTGCCAGCAAAATTTGCCCATCAGAATGCAGGAAATATCATTTTAGAGGGTCAAGATTTCAAAATTTCCATGGTCCTCCTTGTGCCGCCTCGCGCCTTTGGAACTCGAAATTCTGAAAATATGTTGGGGATGTGTGTCAACCTCAAAGATCTGTTTTGCTAATAGAAATTTGCCCATCAAAATGCACAAAATATCGTTTTATAGAGGGTCAAGATTTCAAAATTTAGCCGGATCTCCTTTGCCACTCTATTCACCTTCGGTCATCGACTTCGTAAAAAATATGTATCATGGCTGGGGGATGTGACGTGTCAACCTCAAACACATTTTTTACTGATAGAAATGTAATTTCACTTAGTTTTCTATAATAGCCAAAAAAACTGGCGTTTCAGGGGGGCAGGATTTCAAAATTTTCCCGGACTTTCCTTCGGCGCTCGACGTGGCAAAAATAAGTTGGCTGGCGTCACCCTCATAAGCTTACGCTGAACCCCTGGGACTCTTTAATTAGAAATGCCATTTAACTTAGCTTTGTTTGCCAGCGAAAATTTCCCTTCAAAATGCAGGGAATAGTGTTTCAGAGAGTCAAAATTTCAATCTTTCTTGCGGAGCACGACCCCGCCTCTGTCGAGTGTTGCCAGCCTTCCAGAATTTAGCGTAAACCGTTGTCAGCATGTCTGAATTTAGCGTAAAACGTTGCCTGCCTTCGTGAATTTAACGTAAAGCGTTGTCGACCGTCCCGAATTTAGCGTAAAGCGTTGTCAGGACCCCCCATGCAGACCCTCTTTACTGGGAAATCAATTTTTTTCCTTTATCACTGAGACTTAAAATGTAGGACATGGGTCTTTTATTTACCCCATATATCCCAGTGAGTAGGTATGGACACATTGCGGTGAAACTTGATCACTAAGCCTTACTCTCATTATAGCATGGACCATGCTGCCAGTTTGCCATGACCCTGACCATGACCCCTAGCTGCATGGTGTTCAAATTCTGATGTAGGCTGTGACATCAATCTGGCTGACTGGAGGTGGAAATTGCCCAAAGAAGTAGCCCACCAATGCCAACACTTCGTGGGAGATGCCCCTGGATGCATCAATCTGTGCCAAATGCCTGAACTTTCTGTCTGGGTCATTTTCTGCTGTACCATCGTAGCTGTCTCAGCTAGTTCAGATCTTTGATAGAATTGTTTGCAACAAGAATTGTATGAGAGCGTGAGTGTGGAAGAATGGTGTAGATTTCCCTCCTTCTACATTCTATCTGTTGAATTTTAGAAAATAAAGTATGTTAAAAAAACTTTTAGGTTAAAATGGTATATTTTAAGTCTTTTTGAGGGTGGCAATTACTGTCAAACAGGTCACTGTGGAAGACTGGCCATCTGTCAATTTTATGCTCCTCTGATAATATGCTCCCCTGGGTAATGGTTCACATTAGCAAGAACATGGGGGTGTGGCACCCCTCTTTAGAGAAAATCCTGACACAAATATAGTATATGCAAATGACCTGGACCACATCCATTTGGACTTTATAGAAAGTTTTCTTTTTCAACTGAGTAGACACCTTGTCTTGCTGTTTTGTCGAGATTCTTGTTTTTGCAAAATCATTACGCCAGGCGACAATTAAGGCACACTGAACGACCAACTCAGAGGTGTAATTATAGTAAAAATTGTAATAGCTCAAAATTCCACCGGATGCCATAATACTGCCAGCATAATACCGCCACATGAGAAAAATGAATTTAAGGTAAGTCAAAGACCTACCAATGCAGCATCAGTAATCCTGAAGTATACACTTCAGATACAATCTTGTTTTAACAATCAATGTTTATTTATGTGATGGTGTCATGGGACCCAGTGGAACTATGAGAGATGATGTTACCATGGCTGAAAGTAGTATACAGTTGAAGCCAGTTAATTGCACATCTGATTAACGCACACTTATGTTAACTGCACGGAATCCCAGAATCCCAAACCGGTGCGGTCCAGCTGGATAACTTCGCATTATTGCACCAGCCGGATAATTGCACCAAATTCACTGGCAAATAGGCCGTGCAATTAAGCAGCTTCGACTGTGTAATGATGATATCACTGCACAGAGCGCCTGCCCTAATCAGCATAATCTAACTCCAGTGGCTTGAGGTGCCTCAAAATGATTTTCCTGAATACCTGCACACCTGCACTGGTGTATGTAGCATACAAGCTTACCTGCACCAGACAAATTATACATGTTATTTATAAGTCCACTTACAAGGCTCGAAATTCATCTTTGGGATAAGGTGCACCCAGCCTAAAAAATTGGGTGCACCAGAAAGTTTTTGGGTGCACTACAGAAAATAAAGTAGAATGTCAGAAAAACCTAATTACTACTGGTACTTCCTTTTCTTCATGACTTAAAAAAACAGATAGAGATACAAAATGATTTTACTGCTTAACAAAATTTCTAAAGAATGGCAGAAAATTATTTCTATAATGCTGCAGTTTTGGAAAGAGAAAAATTCAGATGAAACCAAATTCCAATGTCAAATTATTAAACAATTACTGTGACAGAAATTTTATCATCTTTCTAACACTTAGATGTTAAGAATATGGCTTATACTTAAGTATTATCTGACATCTTTACATACGAAAACCTACAAGTGACAGAAAAAAATTGGATGCACAGCTCCAGTTTTGGGTGCACCCAGTATTTGAGCCCTGACTTAGTAGCAGTTTTATGAGCAGCAAATTTAGATCTTTCTCAGGCAAGATGAAGACACTGACAACCAAGGAGGTTGAAAGAGCCTTCTTTCAACCTCCTTGTGACAACAAAGCCAACAATGACTCAACAAGATGTTTTGTAAGGCAGCAATCTAGCTAGCATCATGGTAAAAACTCTGGAGGTTTGATACTTCAAGGAAAAACCTCGCACAACTATTTTGATCCTCTTTAGACAGCCTAAAAATACCTTCGCCGGCGACGTTGTCGACAACAACAGACGCACGACAATGAAAGTGTTGTCTATTTGAAGTGGGCCTAAGAAGTAAATGCCATGTTCCTAAACCCCTTTGACCTAGATGTTCTCGAGTTACATAAAGTGCAAGTGGACCTTGGTCAGTCTATCTGTAACAACAGGCAAATGTCAGCAAGTTTTGTTTGCTGTCAACAAACAACCAGACCAATTGGTTCAAATGTTATGTATGAGCAGCCTTCACCTCTATAAAGGAAAGTCAGAAGGAACATCTAAACAAAGGATATAAAACTTCTATATCCTTTGTTTAGGTGTTCCAGGAATATCCTTTATATATATATTTGTATTGTGCTACATGATTGTTTTATCTGTTAGCTTTCCATTGTTAAGCTTGTCACCTATGTATTGTAGTTCAGTGCCCTTCAGTGCTACCATGTACTTGGAGATTGTGTAAGAAGTGGTGGGGCCGATGTTGTGGGCCCCAGGTTCTTTTAGAATGCTGCACGAGGGACTATTAGACTACAGGACTAAGGAACACACACAAGACACAGGTCATGCCTTTGACACGCATGGGAGCTGTGAGTTGGGACCCTTTCTCTCTCTGTTCTCGCTCCAACTGTCCTCCTAACTTCCAACTCCCGGCTTCTTTTATTTCAAAATCACAGACATAGACAAGAGACAGTTTCACATCATGTAGCACAGATGAACTGGGCTTAACACTTCTACGTAACTTGTCACCTACGTGGCTTCTCTTTGATGCACTGATTGATCAAAGAATATGATTTGCATTCGCAGTGATCACAATGATGCTAACGATTTTCTTGGTGCCAATAAGGCGACAGTGCTGTTAACGATTGGCAGACTTCACACTTCTATGAGAATAAGCTGCATCCCAGAAACAAATCAAAAGCATTTAAACAAAACATATCAACATAACCAGAAAAACAACAATGTTGCAATCTGCACAATTCTGCCACACTTACAATTGCACCATCATTCAATACACATATAAAAAATTCAAAAGAGAGTTGATTGTTATATAAAGCAGGCACAAAAAGTCTCTGCAGCACAATGCAAACTAAGATGTACTATAAATCATATCGCACTATTCCACAGTCTGCTCTACAAGTGTTTGTCATAAATCATGGTACAACATGTATTTATTAAGTGAATTCCTCGTCAATGCCTCCAGGGATGACAGCATTCTCATGGTCTAAATATTCCACCATCTGGTGACTACAAACAAAAGCCTTCCTATCAATTTTGGTGCTATACGTAGGCATCATAAAGGTGCTTGGGTCTGTGCCTGTCACAGCTGGCAGTAAATGATGTTTATCTGCTCTCATTGGTTGATAGTTGTTGTCTCAGCAACAGTAGTGAAAGGTTACAACACAGAAAAGTACTGTAATTTTTCATGCCATTACATACCTGATAAGCTGTGGTCATAATGGTGTCAGACATTTATTTGGAAACTGGGGCAAACGTGCAAAATGTATTCAAATGTATTGGGAATAGGAAGCATAGATTAAGGATAACACAGTGAAGTCTACTTAATATTCAAGATGATATGGGGAATCTGTAATAACAATTCTAATAACATGACCAAAGCTTTTTGTTTGTATGACTTATATTTGCACCTATCAGTGAATTGTACTGGTGGGGGATAGGACGGACCAATACTGAGTAGAAGTAGTAGTAAATACAACAGCATCCAGTATTTTCTTATGATGCTGCAGTATGGTATGGTATGGATGGGCAGCAGTCACCTAGTTTCCACATTGCGTATCGAGGTGGCCCTGTCCATTAGGGCCGCGCTGGTGAGGCTGCATACTTTAATGCTCTTCTTTACACTATCGTGACAACTTGGTGAAGGTAATGATGCAGCAACTAGCACATTCAACGTGTCCGTATTAGCTTCGTACAATGTATCACACATTGTACTTACATCTAATAATGTTGTCATTAAGGTATTCAGGTTGGCTAAATTGGTATTTTGACCTTCCATTGTTTTCTCATTAATGAATTTATGGCATGACAGAATTCTAAATCTGATTTTTTAGGCCGTATTGATGACGTCATCAAGTTTTATTGCCCCTCATATTATTTTTTTTCAATGACAAAATACAGCCCTTTGGTACATACCACTGCAATGAAACTATGTTTTTCATGTGGATAATGATGAAAACTACAAACTCATGGTTGCGCAAATTAATATCTACTAATGATCTGTAGTAATTAGAAAATATTAGTTTTCATCTAATTAAAAAAATAATTTCTTAATAACTACAGATCGTAAGTAGATATCAATTTGCGCAATTGTGAGTAAGGTCCCACAATATTGATTTTTGTTGCTGATCCTTGAAAATCTCACCCCTTCTTACAGCGGTAAGGGAGGACAGGGCACCAGGGGGGCGTCAGGGACAGAAACGCATGCGACATTCCTACCACTACTCATCCCAGAGTGATCTGGAGAGCACCTGCAATTCCACAGGCAGCACAGGCAGCCCTCTGGACTGCAGCTCCCCTGGGGAACCAGAGAGTGACCTGTTCTACTGTGATGACCTGGGGAAAACCTTAGTCAACTCCAAACCTGACCAGGTCCCACGTTTGCCTGAAGGTGAGTCAAACCTTGGGTTCCTCTTCTCCATGGATCTAAATAATAATGTTTCCATTGGAGAAATAGACTATGCTCCAGTATGCATCAGTAAATACATGAATATATTTGTAATCCGTCTGATAAAAGTGGGTGTTTCTAAGGAAGACATGCTATCCATATCTTGATTCCTGTATCAATGATCTGTACTATCAGTATGGACACTTATAATTTGAAATGTATATACATTTGCTATCACTTGAAAGAAATATGAGTTTGCTATCGCAATAGTTTGAAACCATAACAGCACTCTATCGAATCAAATTTAGTGCATAGTATAGTATCCCATTAGTATTAGACTCTGGTTGCTGTCCTTGGTGCTGAAAAAGTGCTCCATTGGGAGTTAAAGCTTGGTAAACTCGTATACGGCTGTTTTTCTAAACTCTGTATTTGTACCTGTAAAACTGTTTAGGTGTAGGTCTAGACAGAGAGTTGGCCACATGTAAAGCTTACAGATTATTGAACAAACTTGTTTAGTTACAGATATAGGTCCGGAACTGTAACTAAGCCTTTTCACACGTACCTTAATCTCCAAGTAGATCCTACGGTAGCATAAGATACTGTAGTATCAAAAGCTGCCAGTTGCGTTTGGCAAATGTACATCTCTTGGCTGACTACACTCCTTGGCCAGTTTAGTACTATCTTATGCCATCAAAGGATCTGCTTGTGGAGATTACATGTACACACACATGTACCTATTGATGGCAAATGTGTGGTGAATTTATTCAATCTTGTAATGTAGTGATCTATTTCTCCTGTCAACTTATGATAGATAGTGTTGATCTTCCTTTTCTTGGTTGCTGAAATAAATTCTTTTTCCCACCAGGAAGTACCTTTGATGTCAATGTGGCCCCGGAGCCTGGCCAGCTCAATGTGATGATGCAGCTAGGGTACGATGAGTTGCGGATGATCATTGAGTGGGCACGAAAAGTACCAGGGTTCAACGAACTGCAGATGGAGGACCGAATGTCCCTCCTAAAGAGCTCGTTCATGGATCTGAACTGCCTCCGACTTTCTTACAGGTAAAACAACAGTCCGAAGCCAAGTGTTGCAAAAGTATTTAAAAGTGATTTAAAACAAAATACTGTCTATCAGAAGTGGCTAAACTGTACATGTTAGACGCACCAACAATATTGTAGAAAGATCTATTTCAAGCATTGGAAATACCATCCTCGACACCTCACTTTGCTACTTTCTGTGCTTACCAGACCCAGATAGTAAACAGTGTTTATCATCCAGAGGTCACCCTACACTAGGCATTGATCCGTCTTATTCAGGTATGCCCTCTGGTTCGGGGTTTGTAGGGAGACAGCTCCATCATGCCTCACTACTACTCAGTGTCACTGACAAAAGATGGTAGATCTAGAACATCTGACCGTTTCCAAAATCTTATCCAGTTGCTTGAGTAACTGCTTTTTGGCTTAGCTCACTACTACATGTACTCCTTTTACACCAGAACATGCAGATGAGTAAGGTGACCTATACATCGGTGATTGGTAAAAGGTGATGTATTTTGTCCCGACAGATGTCTGCCATGGCTACCTAAGGTCTTCTTTGGCCACGGCGTGGTGCTGACTGTGGAGCAGACTGCCGGTCTGGGCTGGAACAGGGACATGATCACCCTGTGGGAACAGTACGTGGAGAGACTGCAGGAGATGAAGGTGGACCATGTGGAGTTCTGTCTGCTGAATGCCTTGGTTCTGTTCTATCCAGGTAATCCATTTGGCATACATGTGTCTACATTGTCCTAATACCCCTGTCACATTTGGCGAAAACTGATCGAATGACGATTCTGTGGCAATCACCCGAGCCTCGCTTATAAAAATAACTTTATTGCACAACAATTATGTGCCTTATATGTGACAAGGACAGTTTTCAGGTGAAAAATATTCGTAGCCCTCTGTTGATCTTAGATATGGCCGATCTTCAATCTATTCGCCGGAAGATCGTGGATAATGTAACGGGTATTAACACGATTCTGAGATTCACGATTCTGAGACCACAAATTATGAAAAGGTTTTACGCACACTGCAAAAAGCAATCAGAGAAAACTGGAAATTGTATTGTGATTTTGTTTTTGTAAATTCATGACACCATGGACATGCATTTTTCATGTATTGCTACTCTGCTTCAGAATTGCAAAGTGAAACCACTATGAAAGCCTCCTTTTCCATCCTGCCACAAAGGAAAACCACAACAAAAGTAAATTTTGTTTCATGTGGGACGACCAATAGAAATGTTTAAAAAACGAAGCTGCAAAACTTCTTCATCTTCCTTCCAGATGCCTCTGGTTTGAAGGACAAGCCTAAAGTGACAAGTCTACAGGGTGATGTGCTAAAGAGCCTGCGCCACTACACGGTGACAAGGTTTAATGATTCCAGAAGGTTTGTTCTATTCCACACGTTTTCTTCATTTGCACCCTGCCTTAAGCTAGGGGGATCTGCGGGCAACAATTTTACCTCTAATTCCAGGCTATAAGTATGTATGAGAGTCTAGACATA
>NC_049979.1:9174976-9184571 GCF_000003815.2 Branchiostoma floridae
ATGCGTTTTTCCACTGTTCAGGAATGAGGTACCTGATATAGGGTTACAGTGACACCATGCATGACTTCCAGTTATGCAAAATATTCAGAGTCAAACTTGAAAATGAATGCAACCTATGATAAGAATAAATACTAGTCAATGTGGTACTTAGTACACTCTAGATTTCCACAGAAAAATGTAGGAGAACTTACAATGTATCTTATCTTTCTCGTATATCAAGTAAAGAATAAGCTACACAACTTGCCATATAAAAGTGTTGTTGCTACCAGGGTATTGATAACTCTATGTCTTTACACCTGACAGTATACCTCAGATAAGGAACATACCTTAGGTGCCTCTATAGCAGTGTAGGTTGACCCAGGAGGCACCATGTAACCCTCTGTGTACAGTTTGAAGTGGTGAATCAGGGCCTCCATGGACTCCTTCATCTCAGCACGTCGGGGAGGGGTAATCTTCGCATCGTCCACCTGGGTTAAAGCACAGATACAAAACATGGAAAATGAACTTCTTTATGCACAACCAAGTATTTTAGCCTATGCAGACATTTCAGTGACTGTCACCTTTCGCAGGGCAGAAATATCCCATACTTATGTCCAACATGTACTAGTAAAGGTATGTACACAACTGGTATATTTTCTTTATATTTCATATTGTGCAAATATATTGTATTTAGATGTTATGACTGTATACTTTTGTCTACTATGACAACACAACACAACACAACACAACTCAGGTGACAATCATATACTGATTCATACATTTGTTGACTTAGGTAAAAACACAACCTGAGGGAAGTCTAAACACGTTTGGATTACTGTTTGCAGAATGTTCATCAATCACACAACACAGAGCCAAGACAGGTTTAACAGGTTCATATAAGAAACTTGAGTTCAGCGACCTCATTACCTCCATGAAATATTTAGAGCTTTTGTAAATTTTATGCAAATGTTAGGAGGCTGAAATGTGCCCAACCTTGTCATGACGGTCAAAGCTATCTACCACCCAAATGTCAAGACCATAGCATGTCTGGGAAAAAGATACATTGAAAAAACTGCTACGATTGAATATTCTCATTTATTATGCTAATATAATCCTATTTGGCATAATTAGTATGTTATCTTGTACAACATTGTCTTAGGTACCTACATAGCAAAAATCATGAAAAATCCATTTGACAAAAAAGCCCCTGCTTTCCCAAAATTAGTCACTAGGCGGGCCAAACTTATGTCACTTCTTCCTGAGCATATAGGCTATCTCATACTCAAAATTCGTGACCATAGCTTGTTCAAAGCACGAGATAGCATAATCATAAGTTGCCCTGCAGTACCAAGGGAAAGTGCTGGGGGGGAGGCAAAAAATCTAATCATTTCCAGCTTTCATGACACCCACCAACACACCAAGTATGAAACCAATCCACCAAGCCATTCTTGAGTTATCTTGTTCACACATACACAGACAGAAAGACACACACACAAACGCAAGTGAATATATAACCTCCATGACATTTCATAGAGGTAAAAAAAGCAGAATCAGCAAAGCCATGGGGTATCCAGTACCTTGATCTCTCCTTCAGGCATCTTGTTCAAACACTGGTGAATGATGTGCAAGCTTTGTCGCATCTCCTCAACACGGATCAAGTATCTATTACAAGAAGAAAAAGAAAAGGAATCTTACAGTGTATGATTCTCTGTATTGGGGATATTGTTCTTACAAAAAAATACATGAAGCTAACTACATCTCACTACTAAATAAAGAATAGTTACAATGTATAAACTAATAGGTAAAAACATCCTTGAACATTGAAATAAACAATATTTGTTGCTGAACTACTTAGTGGTCATCTTGCAATGGGACTCAGGGACCACATCAACATTATCAGTTACATGAGTAAGATTGGGACAGCATTTCTTTGACAACATATTTAATATGCAGATTACACATACAATGTACAGTAGTTGCTAACCTATCATAGCAGTCTCCCTTCCTCCCGATTGGCACATCAAACTCCACCTGGTCGTATGCGTCGTACGGCTGGACCTTCCGCAGGTCCCACTTGATTCCTGAGCCACGCAGCATCACACCACTGTACCAGCAACACGCAACATTGTGTTCAAACATTTGGGAGTTGACTTGATCCTAATGATTTACTTTTGTTTGTCTTCTCGCTATTATTCATAGATGATTGACCATTATCATTGTTTTTTGTTTTAATTTGTATAATTTGTTGCCAGAATAAAATTTCATTTCACTTATCTTACAAATCATATAAAATAATAAAAAAATCAGACATGGTTGAAGTGAGTAGTAAGTTTGAGCCTAAAATGTCTTCCTTTAAGCATGAAAGTTGCTACCAGCATGCTACGATTAAGAACCCTAATGCTATGTACAGCATTGGGCCTTGGGGAATCTATGCCCTAACTTGAGGAACATGTTTGGTGAGATAGAAGCTTGACATCACCTGAACCCATAGTTGATGGCATCCTCTGCAGAGATGACTCCGATGTCAATGGTGCGGTTCCTCCAGATGCGATTGTTGGTCAGCATCTCCTCCACCTCATCAACCCGCTGGGCAAACTTGGTGATGAAGTCATAGATATCATCCATCAGACCCAGGGGAAGATCCTGTAATGGCAGTGAAACATGGTAAACAAATAAAGCAGAATATTATATACCAACTGCTAGTCTCTACCAGTCTCTACCTACTGCCTGCTATTACGACAGTGAGGGACACAAAAATACTTCCACTCCCATTTTAATTTTTGCAGGCAATGAAAGGCATTTTCAAATTTGAATTGTTTCCAGCAAAATACAGTTGGGAACATTGCACTAACACAGTAGTAATCCCTTACATTGTTGGCAATATCACCATTAAGATGGCCATTTCGTTGTAAGAACCCACTCATTCAGTCATTTAGTGCACTGCTATCACCAGTATGTCCCGAACATACATTGAAGAGCAAGCAAAATGGCTGGCTATCAACAAACTCACTGACCTGTTGCACACCTCCAGGCCGAACATAAGCAGCATGCATACGGGCTCCAGACACGCGCTCATAGAACTCCATCATCTGTGGGGATACAAATAAGGAATGATGTTATCTTGTATGTATGTCAGGATGATATCTTTAGAATCAACAATACACAGTTGATATAAAAGGACTAATGTGCCAACTGCCTGTTCAGGAACCTAAGAATGATGACGCTAGCTACATAACAGTGTACAACAAGAGAACATGCAACTTGAAGGGAAACGATAACAGAGATCTGTTAAATAAAGGTTAACCCATGCAAGATTTTATATGTTACACATCAAAGCAGTGTACATGTACAGTCTTATCCAACATGTAACCCTGACCTTCTCTCTTTCCTCAAACATCCAGAAGAAGGGTGTCATGGCTCCCACGTCCAGGGCATGGGTTCCCACTCCCATGATGTGATTCAAGATTCTTGTGATCTCACCAAACATCACTGGACGAGATAAAACAAACAGAATTGAGCCTAGAATATCAGTGTGCCACAGAACAAGCTGTAACTAGTAAGGGAGCAATTTACAAAAGAAAATGATTCATTCTATCCAACACTAATCAAGGAGGGTGTTGGATTAAGATCTTGTTAAATGTATACCACTATTTTCTTTGTGTTACAAATTGCAAATCCTTTTATGACAACCTTACAAATAGAGCAGTGTATAGATTACATCCATTCTACATGGCATTATGATATTACCTATTCCATTAGTATTATGAAATGGGAGGGTCCAGCTGAAAAGTAGAACATTACCTCTGATAAACTTGGCTCTCTCAGGGATTTCTATGCCAAGTAGTTTCTCCACAGCCAGCGAATAGCACTGCTCGTTACACATCATGGACACATAGTCCAAACGGTCAAAATACGGAAGTGCCTGAAGTCAACAAGAGAACAAGAATCCATTTAATGGTTCTTTCTGCTTCCAGTTTGGTAAGTTATAGATAAATCTACATTTATGCAAAACAATTCTAATACAATGGATAGCACAGAGGCATACAACATCATTATCATGTCAACAAAGTCAACATTAGACCCTGGTGCTGACTGAAAAAAACTGACAAATTTATCAAATAGGGAGGTCTTGTCAGAGAGTTGATCAGCTAAAGGAGTACCCATGAACTCTTCTTTCCTTATTTGGCCACTTTTAATGAGACCTAGGAAACATCCATGTTTGTCTCTTGTTTCCAGGTATGCATTTCAATCATCTTTATTTGCATGGCGCCATCCATGCAGTTGGTCTTCGCTAGATGTCCATAGATAAGAATCAGGTACCTTACCTGCAAGTAGGTCTTGTACTCTATGAGCTTTTCTGTTCCTCGATGCAACAGTCCGATATGGGGGTCACATCTCTTGACACTCTACAAATGAATGTTGTGAAAGACAAGTCAAACTACATGTCATAACATAAACAACACTATGATAATAATACAAAAGTCAACTACAAATAGAATTAAAGGGTGAGTTTGGGCGTATTCAAGACTAGATACCTAACCACCACCTACATGAATTGATGCATAAAGGTAAGCGCAAGTCAACATTACGGACACTGTGATAGGGTAGACACTTTATACAAAAGAATTTTCTTTATAAATCCCAGTCTCTTTTGGCAAACTGGTATTATCTTCCTTCAGCCTATCACCAGCTACATTATCAGGGATCTGTTCAAACCTTAGGTAAAATACTTTTGTTCACATTTGAAGGTCGCATTTGACACTAAACTCTGCACTAAGACTGCCTGTACACTGTTATAAGCCCTGACCTCTCCGCTGAGTTCCATGACTAGCCGAAGTACACCATGAGCTGCTGGGTGCTGAGGTCCAAAATTCACCGTCAAGTTGGAGACCTCTATATCTGGGGTGGGATCTCGTGCTGTGGAGGAAGGAACAAAGGAATAGATACTCATACTGACGTGAATCAAGGGCTTATGTATTTTAGCACATCGTCACACAGTCAGTTACTAGTACAAATTGTCTTCTTCAAGAAACATTGTTACACATTCATTCAAGGAGTTCACTTCTTAATACACAAGCAAGAAATGTGCTATGTCTGGTATTCCGTTATAGGAAACATTGGGAATTCTGAGTGGTGAATATATTATACATCACTTTCAATGCTTAGATTATCCCAGGGGTTGAAATACTGGGTGCATGTGCACCCAGGTGCACCCAAAATTGAAGCTGTGCACCAAATTATTTTCTGTGGGAGCACAGGGTGCACCCAAATATTTTCTTAGGTTTATGTATGTAAAGATATCAAAGTATACTAGTATACATCATATTCTTGACATCTAAGTGTTAAAAATATAATAAAAATTTCTGTCATGGTACTTGTTTAAGAATTTGATAGCTTGTAGCTAAGTTTTGCCATTAGGTTGTACTTAAATTTAAGTGGTGCACCCAAACATTTTTTGGTGCACACAATCTTTAAAGCTGGGTGCACCAGCGCGCCTAATCCCACAAATGAATTTCGAGCCCTGTTATCCTATTGCCATTAATCTGATAATACTGTACCAGATGGTACATATTTTGCTTATTTTTAATTGAATGTGAAAGTAAGATTCAACAATGATGTATGCTCTTTTGAACAGATACATTAGTACATGAAATGCTGTATATCCACAATAAAGGTTTGAAAAACACCATAGCATTCAAAAAACACGCAGAGAGTTTTAGTGCTGTTTACTTATCACCTGACAAGTTACTTACAGCTCCATGGTTTGATATCTTTGGCCCATCTATTTGGCTCTTTCGGGTCTGTGTAGAGGACTGCACCAGCTGTTTCCTGAACGTCTTCAACTGATGGATGCCATTGCTTACCCCCTCTGTATGGGACACAAAAGCAAAATTCTATAAGCTTCCTGATTTTTCCTTATACAATGGTATGCCACACTTAACATTACTAACTTTTATTAACTTAACATAGAACCAGTCTAAAAGCACTGCCCTGCACATTTAGTCCCACTTGAGACAGTTACATGACTGTTGTTGTCCAAGACATCTCTGGCGACAGTATCTTTAGGCTGTCTAAAGAAGATCAAAATAGTAGTGCAATGGTTTTTCATCGAAGCATCGTGTGAACACCTAGGACCTGGTTATACGACCCTTCTGTGGGGGGTCCACAAATACTCCATGCATGTCTAAAGTGAAATTGTCACCGGCAAAGGGCATCGGGTGTTGAAGTACCTTGATAGCGGGACTGAGAGGATAAGCCAAATGAGTTTTTCAACCCCCCTCCCAAATTTATTCTTTTTATTTTTGCAGGACCAGCCTATTATTTGAAACCCCCCTTTCAGAGACCTATAAAACCAAGGAGCTTTTATCAGGAGGAGAGAGTATGAAGTTACCCGCCCGCTGTGCGGCTTTGTTTGGCCCGTTAAATCCCGCAGCGCCGGCTTTGTTTACTGCCCTGCGCGGCGCCCGTCTGATCTGATGTTCGTAGCGCCGGTTGGCGCGGTTTCTATGCTAATGAGCCACGCCATTACGTCATAGCCCTCGAGCCAGCCCGAAGCCCGATCGGCAAGAGGCGAAGTGGGTCAGGTTTCCGACGATTCCCTTATTTGGAAAACTCGGCAGGCATGTAACTACGTCATCTTGCGGTAGAGCGCACAATGGCGGACAGTTTGATATGTTTCTCTTCGCCGTACAACAAACATGGGCCAGTTTAGGCCTATTTTCGCGGATCGAGGTCTGTTTTCTTGCGATAGAATTATGAATTTTCACATGTATTTTCAGATGGCTACTAAAAAAATATGACGTTTTTCTTCATTTAGCTGATATTTTTTCGTAACTGTTGATGATGTGCTCGGTAAAATGGCGTGTTCACTGTTGGTCGAACCTTGCTCATTTTTGTCGAACCACCCGTGTTTTTAGAGGATACAGCGGGCCTGGAATAAGGTGAAGGTAAGGCGGGAGAGCATAGTTTTCATGGTTTTCGTTACGATCGGGTTTTCGTATATAATGTCTTGAGTTCTCCAGGCATAATTTTGAACTTTGTATTTGTATCGATTTATGAAATATATCTGTTGCATACTTAAAAAAAACTTGGTTCCTGTGATCATTGAGTCAGGTTTTTCACAGTCATCATTAATTGTAGGAATATTACCAGTTTTTTTCGTAGACTTTGCCTCAGACAATTTTGCCTTTAGGCTTAGCCCGTACCCGAGCGGCGGCGCTGTCCGGTCGCCGTATGGCTTTGAAATTTCACCCTCAGTCAGAGAGAATATTGCCGCCGCTGTATGTATTCCGAAGTTACTCTTCTGTTCAACATCGTCGACAAAATCGCAAAAATCAGATCGCTACACACAATGTTTGTATCCCCAGGCCGCCCCACCATGAATGACCACAAAACAAAGGGAAAACAAAAGCTTGCGTGGGTGAAATGTATGCAGATGCGGGTTTTTGACACGTGGGTGTTAATAAAATTTTGTCGCCCGCTACGAACATACGAACAATGGAAACTAATCCATACTCTCTAATACTGATAAAAGCTCCTTGATAAAACGTTGGGTGACAAATAAATTTAATTAAGGCAAAAACATAAGACATGTGACATGGGACAGATTCAATGTTCTGGGACACCAAAATTATGAGTGTAACCATCACAAAGTCGTCATAAGATAATGGAATTACGGAATTTTCTTCTTCGGAAGAAGAAGAAACCATAACCCCCCCCCCCCCCCCCCCCCCCCCCGTGTACACTATTTGACATGCACTAGATTTCCGGCGGTTTCTAGCGAGGACCAATCAAATGACTGCTAGCAGGTCACTGACCGCCGTCGACAATTAGCCAATGGCAGCCTAGTTACGGGCTAATTGCACCTCTTGTAGCCATCTACTAAATGTCCTACACTCAACCCAAGCGCATTTGAGTTGCTGTTCTGAGTTCTTCCGTACGTCTAGATCGATGAGCTTGAATATAGTTAGCTTTGAAACTTGGATGATCAAAAAGCGGAGGGACTGTAGAGATGAAGTTTTACATTTTCAATGGTGCTGCGCTCGCGCTAATGGAGCGGTCGCTACGTGACGGAACGGATCCCGACGAAGGTGAGATCTGTCGAGTTGACCCAGCATTTCCCAACAAAAGCAAGCTCTCCAGGACGGGCCGCGTACAAAAATGGAGGGAAATCAAATCTAAACTGGTCCTGGGTGAGGACTTTGTGGCGCATTGTGACACCCCAAATCACAGACTACCGGCGAGAAAAGACATCGAACGCATTTTCCAGGACAGTCACCTAACAGCGCATCCCGAGTCTGCGATTCACCAGTCATGGCGGGAGACATGGAAATCGGTCAACGATCCTGTCGAAAACGCACTAGTCATTACACGAAAATACAGCCAGCGTAAATCACACACTATATAATCGGTCATTCTGCTTCTTTTGGTTTATTTCCTTTGTTAATCTTCTTATAATTATGCAAACAAAGCTGACAACATACATGTAACTTTGACAAAGACGTGCACATTGTTGAAAGGTTGCTTCTATGTGATGCAAAACCACTTCCAGAATTTGAATACGTCCGTCACCTAACTGTGTAAACACGATAATGTATTCATGGTAAAACAATATGGCAATGGTAACAAAGCTACTTTAGTGGGAATATAACTTAGTGCTTATGTTTCTTTTAGTAACTGAAATGGGGATGGCTAGGCGACTTCTGAATTCAGCAACCAAAATCCACCTCGGATTTTAAGTTCTATAACGTTTAGTTAACAACTTCTGACAAAACATCCAACATTGTTTCAGATATCGTCGGTGTATCAAACAAATGTCAAGAAGTTTGGGATCACAAGAGTAGTACCGAGTAGTACACAGAACACAGACAGCCAAACAACCAACAGAAAGACCACCAGACAACCGGACAAGCAAGCAAAACATCGGAAGAAGATAAAACAGACCCACAAATGTATTGTCTTGCCAGGAGAGCACCACGGCAAGTTCAAACGCGCCCGTTGCGACAACTGTGGAACGTCGAACTATGTTTGTGTCAGTGGAAAAGCTACAGAAGCCTCCACAACGTGTAAAAATTGTGACGAGGAAGTGACTTGGGTTAGCCCTAAGAATGGACACAGATAAATGATCAATGTGATTTTATTGAATTATTGAATTTAGTTGAATTAAAAGTACAGTAGACCCTTCTCTTCCGCCATAAGTCACAGGTACTTTTGTGATGAGCCGGCTGTATGGCCTCATTATAAAGAGGTCACCGGTAAGTTAGTATTAGCACTTGTATTGTTATAATCAAATGTACTGTATCCATATTTCCTAAGAAGTTGTATACTTACCTATTTTGAGCCAGCAGATGTACTAAATAGTACACGATCATAATATTGCATGCTATCATGCATGCATTTTGTAATGATGTGTGTAAAGTTTTGGGCTAATGTAACATGTGTCACATTATACATTGTTGTTATTTCTGTAAAATATATAGTAAAAACAGCACGTAGTTCTACAACTCACAACTTGGATCTTGTAATAAGGTAAAAAGACGTCTCTAAAGACCCATGTGCAACGGCTATAGTAAGTTGCCAAATATAACCGTCGTTACGTACTCAAGTCGTGTGTCTG
>NC_049979.1:9184743-9186263 GCF_000003815.2 Branchiostoma floridae
GCATTTGAAAGAACCGGCTTCATTGGCGTTGACCTTGGTGAGAAATGTATTTTATAACCTTTAGAGGTAGGGCCCCCCCCCCCCCCCCAACTTACACAACGTTACAAAATGTTGAAGGGCACGCGTATGTATCCGAATTCGACAAATGTACTGCTTTGCAAACCATAACTGATGTGGAAGAGTCTTTTAACACTCACCTAGTCACCTGTAAGGCTGCCGCCGTCTGGGGTATGACACGTTTGAGCAAAGTGCCGTTAGAAACGAGCGAACGAGTGGCAAAACCCAAAAGGGTCGACGCCATTTTGATTTCTGCACAGCTAGGGTCCTCAAAGTCATTAACTGTCTTTAATTTAGATGCCTAAAATTACACTCTCAAAAAAATTTTACGAAAGCTAAAAAACGCAAAATGAAGATAAAAGCTACATCAATCTTTTAGTATTCTAAATGTATACGAATTTGTTCAGTGTAATTAAAAAGAAACATACCTTTCTATTAATGTAAGAATCAAACAGGCACAAAATCTGTGGGCAGCCTCAAAGGAGTTGAGAGGCAAGTTGCCAGGTGTGCAGGCCAAGGTCCATGGAGGAAGGAGGAGTGAAATGGCTCTACAAAACGCAACGTCGTCTGAGGACTCTGAAATTTACATACTACACAGGCCAGAAAGATTCCTGGGTCCTCTTGCAGAAATTCACACAAAGACCATAACTGTCCGCAAGTTGAAAGGTGAATAACGCTACAATATTTGTCGTGATGTTGCTAAACTTTAGAAGTGTGTTTAGAGTTAACGTTACAGACTGAATGGCCAATAAATTGGCATTTAACTTAGAAAATGACAACTAAGGAGGACTCTGAAATTCAGAAGCTTCTTAAGATGATTAGTTGGTACCAGTGATCCTGTAGACATTTCATAAGGCAAAATCCATTTCTGTCCTATTAAAGTTCATAAACTGTGTTCTGAAATAATGTTGCTTACTTAATGTTAACGTTACAGTATATATATTTCCTTCACTGCTAGCCCTTGGTGTCCTGATGTCAGTTATGTGTGTACATTTAAACTATGGGTGTTATTCACATCCTAATGAAGTACAGTGATCATAAAATAGAAATTGCAACGAATTATGACTAAACAAACATTCAACAGGTTGGTCCAAAACTCCAAATACTTTCATTGCTGTACCCACTCTTTTCACTTGTTCCCCAGTGAGTTTATATTAGTGAATGTTAAATCAGTGAAACATGTCACTTGTGTGTGCGCAACAGTTGAAATGAGGATGCATGCAGAAGTCATCATCAAGCGCAATGGACAACCAAGATGACTGTGTCATTCAGTTAGATGATAATGATTCCAGCTTACTCATATATTTTCCATAAATTAGCAGCAGACCCATGTAGTTCATTGTACAGTTAACATCTTCATGAAAATAGACGCATCTTGGAATGCATCGTCGAATTAAGGCCTAAACCAAACAGGGATGTGCCACCTTATATGGCCACAATCATCAATGTAAAGTGTCTGATCT
>NC_049979.1:9198266-9201326 GCF_000003815.2 Branchiostoma floridae
TATCCATCAACCATTATCATCTTGCAGGTGCCTAGATTTGTCATGGTCACCAGAGTAATAGAAAGAGTACTTGGTCAAGTAAGGTCGGTCAGTGAAACATGTAGGAAACAAGCAGAAGATCTTGTAGCAGGATTTATCTTCAGCAGTATCCTGTGCTGTCAACCTTCCCTCTACTGCCAAACCCCATAACCAATACATATTCCATGCTAAACAGGCTACCTTAGCTAGGCTGAATGTTAAAAGATCATTGGTGCATCACACTACTTCTGTCCATCTCTTAGTCTTACCTGTAGAACATGTCTTTGTCATGACTCCCAGGCATGGTGAACCTGTTGATGTAGTGGGAGAAGTTGCTAGAGAGAAAAAGAGGAACAATTTTAAAGTGGCAAAATCTGATTTTCTGCGCTTTATACAACTACAAACTCACCTCAAACCAAATGCATTGTAATCAAAGCTACACAGCCCTAACAAGCCCCTTCTTTTGTACATCACTGCTTGGCATGACAAGACAGACGGTGTATTCATAAAATATTACCAATCACAGACGATGATCATACATCACAATTAAGTACAAACTCACTATGCAATCTCGTGGTTGCCCACACATGTCATGTATGGGAGATAAGCAGCAATAGGCTGGATCAGTGACATGAAGGCATCCCCAACCTCTCCATCTTTCTGTAGATGTATTCAAGACAGAGTTATCATACTGTATCTGCTAAATTAGGAGAGCAAACTACAGTAAACTGTATGCAACAAAAATGTGTATTTTATGAAAAATGACAAAAGATGTTCAGTTTGGTAATTTTTTATCTATTCTAAGACAGTGTACTGATGCCTTTACTTGTAACATTACTGAATATCTTATTGTAGAATGTTTGACAGCAAGTTGAAAATGTGTAAAAATTTTAATGGAATTGTGGTAAAGTAGGAGCATTTTACTTACATCATTCATGTCATAGGCAAAGTCACCTGAAAATAGGAAAAAAATGTATTGGAGGCACAGAACAATAGACAATATATTATTGGTAAAATAAGTAAATAACATAAGTTCTGTTGCCATAAAATGTTCATATTAGATATGTGCCCATATTCTAAACTGACAATGTCTGCTGAATTTTGTTTGTTCATAAAATACTGTTAGTTACGTTGGAACGTCATAAAACTACTAGTAAACTAGTACTGAACCTCTCTGAACATATGATATATGACAATCAGTTCTAGCTTCCATAACACAGAAAATTTCTCACCAACATGAAGAATAGCATCATACATCCCCCTCTGCACCTCCTTGGTGAGCCTAGCGACAGACTGGGCATTCTCATAGCCCAGATCTCCATATACAGCAAATCTGGGGCTCCAGTTGGTGTCATCCTGGACTGCTGTAAAACTGTAGATGTCACTCCAGGACTCATCACTCCCCACACGGTAGACTGCATGATTAGGAAGAAAAGCATGAAGTATGGTAACATTAACCAGTGGTGTTGTATATATTATTATCTGCCCTGTTTCTATGGTATTTACCATTTGGTTAACAAGTGCTCATTGTTGTACATGTAACAATATCTGGATTGGGTTTCAAAAGTATCACCTATCGACTTGGACATCATGTCTAAATCTTACAAAAAGATAAACCAAGGAGATTTCAATCTATTCTTCAAGCAGTGGCTAGTGTCGGAGGCTAGTAGTGGCTGCAATTTTTCTGGAGGGAAGCAGGCAAAAAAATTGTGTCCATTACTAACTTTAACTTATCAGATAAACTACTAGTACAAGTAAATTACATCATGCATGCATATTATGACCAAAAATGTAACAGCTGACAATGAGTTTAAAACAAATATGGAAAAGGGAAAACAGAAAATCCAACATCCAAACAATCTTACTGTATCTGTATCCTGGTTTGAGTCCAGTCAAGACCACCCTGTGGATGTACTGGGCATTGTGCTTCTTCCCTCCATCCACAAATAAGGTGCTGATCCCAGAATTTCTCAAGTGGAAGTCTCCTTGCCCATATTCTACCACAGAGGCTGTGTTGTTGAGGGTACTCCATGTCACAACCATAGAGGTAGGGGAACCTAGTGGTCAAGATAAACTGCATTATTACGAGAATGTTAAGCTATAATCACAGGATGACTATCAAATGCTTAAACTACAGTCTACAGGTATGTTGAAGTCGACCAGGTAAATGTCTATTGTGACACTATTGTTAAGGCCTCATGGGCCCCCCCAGAAAGGGTCACCAAGGTAGCCCAGCCTGGTAGCCTAGCCTGATGATAGTGACAATAGACAGCCGGACGTTTCAGTGAGGTAAGACACTAACTACAAAACAAAGGGTAACGTTACACATTGGACGCTATCCATAAATCATAACGTTACACTGGATAGGAGAGAATGGCTGTGTTTGGCGCGCATTTAGCGCCAGCGGAATCATCGGCGAAGGCGAGAGAGATTTGCTTATTGGTGAAGGCATTAAACTATATAATGTTAACCTCCTTGTTCTGCTTTACAGTAGTCAGTACTTTGACGTTACTATACCTGTGTAGGATAGATGGATCTGGGTCGGTTCAGTGTTTGTGGCATTAGGACGATGTGGACGTGCTGAGCAGACTGTCCAGCAGCACCACAATGACAGCAGAACAACAATCCAAGCAGGATGGGCAGAGTCTGACATGTTTCAAACGGTAGCAGCAGAGGAAGGCGATATAATATCTCGGCTGTCCAGCTCGACTGTCAAAACAACAGAAGAAGAGATCTGCCTCTGCCCCGAACCGGCACTTCTGCTTCCTGGTTAGACCCTACTTGCTCCTGGGTAAAGAACCGAAACCTGAAGGTTGAAATGAGGCGAAGGCTGTTTAATCCAGTAGACAAACGAACAGCGCGAATGAATAAAGGCTGATGAAATATCCCGGAGGCGATGAAAGGCTGAACTGAACCTGACCCAGGGGGCCTGCTGGGGGCCTGACCCGTAACGCAAAACCACGTGATCAGATAAGGATCCCAACTTACGAAAGCTACGGTGGTGTTCCTACTAATCTCCAAGCAGATCTTGCTGTGGCAAAT
>NC_049979.1:9755483-9840117 GCF_000003815.2 Branchiostoma floridae
TCCTCAATGTTCTGACTTAACGTATACCTGCTGAGACATCTGGTCAGGAACGCCCTGTCATGGCTCACCCTGTGGACAAGTAGGTTGAAGTCCTTCTGTACTGCCCTCGCTTGGTCAAACAGGAATCTGGAATTCAATTTCTGATTAATATAGGACAATATGGTTACGGTGATGTTTTAAAACATCATTTAGGTCTTCTCATGATCAATTCCAGAATGACATGCGTTAGATTTCTACTGGCTGTGTTACACAATTTTTGCCAGGCTAATTGGCCCCATTGGTATTGCAGATCTAGAGGGGTTGGTCAGTTTGGGCAGCTGGAGCATGATTTATTCGGGCTGGGAATTCTCCATTCATGTAAGCCACTGAACAACTGTTCCACGTCAAAGTTAGATTGTAATTAGTCTTTAGTAATATCTACTTATATCTTATTATATTACACATCGGTCCTAGATATACACTATCATGACGTTAGGACTGGCATTGGACATACCTTGGAACTGGTGATGGCAGAAGTACAAATGGTTTGAAGCTGACAAGGTCAGAGCTGTCATTTTGAGGATCTGTCAGATATGCAAGCCCATTTAGAATTGCCTGGTCCTTTGCTGACACAGCCAGGCTATCCATGGTAGATGGGTCCAGTGGCAGGGGCACAACAGGCTCCATTGAACAACAGCTCTACAACAACTCACCACAGTCAACCAGGGACAATGTCTGAAAAAGGGCAGATACAGCCTGTCTATTCGAAATTGTCTATTCTTAGACTATTCCAAATTGTCCACTCCTATTCCTAGACAATTTGGGGGGTTTGACTTCATTTCCATATGCAGCGGGAGATGAATTGTCCAACATTTTCGTAGATAAACAGTTGGACGACTTAACAAGATGATGTTTTTTATTTACGTTAAGGTGTGAAACCATGGGATTTTTATAGATTTCTAGGAGTACTTCTTTCAGAACTGTGAATATTCTTAACATTGGCAGATAAAATGTAGTTCATCTTCCAAGGCTTTCCCTGCATTTGCATGTTATCTCGTCAACGGAAAGTTTTTTGTGTATCTGGCCTTTTTCAGCACTGCATGTAATTGCATCTTAGCTCAAAATCTGTATGGTATAAGTAACTTTCCACACTGTAGTCAGATGTAAGATTTTTATACAATCTTAATTAACTTACCAGTGTTGACAGATAACTTGTGAAGAGATTTGAATATATATATATATGACTGAAAGCCTTTTCCTGAGCGATACACATACATGTTGTCACTTAACACCTACATTGTTACTGTGCCAAATGAATGTTTACCGCCTCCAAGTACATTTGTACGTTACATTAAGTCCTTGCCGCCACTGACGTGGTACAACCAGTTTTTCTTGCTACTTCTATATATGATTTTGTTGCGAAGGTCACATGTGCACAATGACACACGTCAGAACAAGCCGCTTCACATTCCGATATAATTAGAAGGATAAAGATCACAAAATAAAATGTACTTCAATCGTCCTGTCCATGAGCTTTGATTTTATCACAAAACCGTGCCAAGTAAAAACTTTTGCGAGTTTTCAGCAGGGTTGTCACCAACAAAAGAGCCTGAAGGGACTCAATGGCCAGACAGATAGGTCACTGATTCAATGTAGCTTACAATCAGCTTTGGCTAAATTTGGCCCTGTGGTGTTTTATGATCGTCAGTAAGTAGCCTGATGAGCTGATCAATTTTTAAACAGAATGATCGTTATTTTTAAGTAGTTTCCATATTCCAATGGCCTTCATACACGCAGTGTCAGGAGAATGCCCACTACCCGACGATCCTCGCCAGATCCTGTTATCACAACTGGAATCTGGCACAAGATCCCGTCGGTTTCGCGAAAATTTGAAGGCCACCCTCCTTCGTTGTGATATAAACCATACAAACTGGGAGACTCTATTAGAACCCCACCGAGTGGAGACGTACCATAATTCAGGGTAAACATTACATGGAGCAGCACCGGCGCTGTGAAGCCAAAACTAAGAGACACCAACGTGTCTCTTACACCAAGAGCAGCTCCTCCTCCCTCGCTCACCACCCACCCTGCCATGCACTAAGTGTTCCAGACTTTTTTTGTACCATGTGCGCTGGGCTCGAGTAGCCACGTGAGGCACCGTCGCCCACAGACAGTACCTGAGGCTGGTCTGACATGAAGTTTATGCTCGGTCACAAAACACGGCCGATCAAAAAAGATAGTGGCCGATCAAACCCTAGCCATTGCAAATTATTCTCCTTATAGCCAGCGTACTTAGTCTGGTAGAGACTAACAGAACGCCCAGCTTACCTTGCTTGATTGCCTGTAGCAAATTGTAATGTTTGTTGGCTGCTTGAGACAGAACTGGCTTGCAGGAGTAACTGTTAAGCTAACGTACAGATATTTGTGCTGTATACAGAATAGAGACAGGGTGTAACCCAACTTATGCCTAACGATAGCCTACGGCGAAATACCTGACAGTGTTTATTGGCCAACGTGTGGAATTGTCCTTGCGCGCCTGTGGTGTTTTTACCACTTTTTCAGTAAGCCCCCTTTAAGCCCCCTTTACAAATCAAGAATTTAGCTCGGCCGAGTTGTTGCCGAGTCCAAATGGACATTTTCGGCCGGAGTATGCCCGGCGTTTTGCCGATTATGCGGGCCTCGAGCGATTTTAGCAGCTCGGCCGGCGTTTGCGGGGCACTTGCAGCTGCGCTTAATTTCAGCGAGGCCTCGGCGGCGAGTGTTGAGCTGGGAGAGTTCGACAAAGGGTTGCCTGTAGCTCGACCGGAGCTTGTCCGAGCAATGGCCAAGACTTGGCCAATACTCGGGCGGCAATCCGACGAGTTTAGACTCTCTTTTTTCGGTCGGAGTTTGCCCGAGCTCTTCGGCCTCGCTCCAGACTCGTTTGGGCTTCTAGCAATAACCGGACGATATTCCGCCCGACTGTTATCATTATTTCATACTTTCATGAGCGGTTAAAATGACACTCAAACAAGCCGCACAAGGAATACATTTAAATCATTTATTGAAACCCAAAATAAGTCAGCGGCACAGCGACATCCAATTTTTATCCATGTATGCCGGTATGGATACATATGGTTCATCTTATTGCAAAGAAAATTGTCAAAAAATTACTTTCAAAATTGAAGTTCTACAGCCCAGAGTCAGGCTGATGTGAAACCAGTCATTTGCTCAGTCCGACCATCTTCTCACTGAGTTCCCACAGTCTTCTTGCCGCCTCGTCATCCCTGGCCTGTGGGGCGGGGTCCGTCGGCTTACAGTCACTGCAGGAAATACATGACACCAATGCAGTGCAATGCAGTGTGCTGATACTTCATGCCATGATGTCATAAACCTAGAATCTCGAGGCTATGACAGCAAGCTTTAAACAAACCAAACAGCACATCAACAACAATGGTACCCAGGAGAATTGAAGCGGTCTAACGTTACTGTTGTCAAGCCCGGTCCCCATATTTTTCACTGTCGCTGACCTTCGGCCATGTCGGCCGTATTTGTGATCAGTTGTTAATCGCCATAATGTCCCCCTAGTTTCAAATTGATAGAGTTTCAAATCGATAGTGGGATTTATTCGCCTGAAAGTCTACTCTACCACATTTAACGGGACTCGCCTTAGTGACCTGTGAGCATCGGTCAATCTTATGCTTTCCATATATGTATGACCTGTATTATGACCTGTATTGTATGTACTGATGTTGTTGCTTGTATGTTATTGATTTGTATGTACTGGTGTTATTTTTATGTGAGGGAGGGCAACTTGTAAAGGTTGTTCGAACCTGTTTTGCCCTCCCAATCACTGTGTGATGAATTCAAATAAACAAATAAACAATCCCCAAAAAATTTATTGAGAGAACACCGTGCGTATCATTGCCGACGATGTGATTTAAAGCTCGCACACTCTTCGGCTGATCGATTTTCCTTGTTAATTTTGTTAATAATGACCACAATGATCCCTGACTGTCTTACCTGAAGTACTGTCCCGACTGTAGCCCGTCTGCCACGCTGCAGTGGATGGTACACTGTGCGCCTTGTAGGGGAGTTTTCCCGTACAGCCACCTGTGAAGCGTCGCAGCAGTCCCCCACACCAGCATCCCGACGGATAGGGTCTGGTTCTTCATCCGGGATGTCGCCACGTAGCCGGGTGTCAGGGAGAAGGCTGCGACGCCGGACCCTGTGAGAAATGGTTTCAGGACGTTTCGGCACATGGACAGTTCGGCCCCTATTGCCGATCAGGACGATTAGGGTTAGAAGTAGGTTAGAATTAGAAGTATGGCTGTAGAAAGGCGACATCCCGATAGAGAAAACAAAGCAGAGTTCGAGGCCTGCTGTTGAATTGTCCTGCTTGGCTAGGGGCAGAACCGCCAAGATGTTGACTTAAACTTGACACACGTCATAGCCGCATTGTCCCCGTCTCATTGGATCGTTGATCACCTTTGTTATCTGATCAACATGATGACCTAAAATCTAGAGAAAAAACGATACAAACCCGCCGTGTCTTGTAAAGGGACTGGTTGCGTTTTCAAGTATTATTATCCTATCTAATAGTATCACTAGAATTTCAGTGACTTGTTACCGACCTTCTAATCTCTTTGCAAGTTCCCTCACAAACAGCATGTTTGCCAGTTTACTTCTCCGGTAGGCTCGGGTGGGGGAGAAGTTATGCCGAAAATTGACGTCATTGAAATCTATCTCCTGTACAAGAACATGTCCACCTGAAGACACTATAACGACCCTGCTGGGAGCAGACTTCTTCAGCAGGTCCAGGAGGAGGTTGGTGAGGAGGAAGTGGCCCAGGTGGTTCACTCCGAACATCAACTCAAACCCGTCTGTGGTTTCCGTTCTCGGACAGAAGCAGGTGTTGCTTCGCCCTCTCAGTATTGGAGAAAATCCTGAAAAGCAAAATACCTGTGGCATTTGCACTGGAAAAGGTTTCAACATGTTGCTCTCTATCTACCTTGTTTTGGTTGGCAAAACATTTTAGACTCACAATATCGGTCCACAGCCTTAAGGTGGGTTTACACCTGCGTATATTTTCAAGTGCGCGTGAGTTCCGCATGAAATTTTGTCAATACGCGGCCGAACGCCCAACATTTGGAATTTTTTTGGAATAAATTAAATTGTACGTCGAGCCCATCTGGCGTTTGAATTACGACTTCAGCGTTTTCATTTCGCATGAGATGCGTATGATTGCAACTGAAATGCGCAACAAAATTTTCCGTACTGCGAATAGATTCGTATGGGGTACATATGTTGGGCGTTTTCCGGACGCACACAACGTCTCCCGACCGCATGTCTGACGCACCTGGCGCTAACTGCATTCCAAACGCATTTCAGGTGTGTCAGAGGAACAGTTTGTGTTACATATACTTTTGTTTGCGAGCATTGCCAATAGAGTATTTTTGTTAGAGGAACCCTTTGTACTACGTATGCCTTTGTTTACAGGCAGTGCAAGTAGAACATTGACAAGTAAACAGTGAAGAGTTTTTTTATTTTATTCAGTTGAGAAGCAGTAAAGCAGTGACACTGTGTTTTTACAGAAATGTGGGCCATCATTTACCTTAAGAAATTATGTGCACTGTTAAGATTGTGTTTGTTTTCACTTTGTCCTTAATGATTTCCCCTATCATCTTAGTACTTCAACTACTATAAAAGTCACACTCATACACACCACAAAACGTATTCAAGATCTTTATCAAACACGTAAATTAAACAATTATGAAACCTTACGCCCTCTTTCAAAGTTGTGATATGGCTCTATATTGCACCTTTATATCATGTGGTTCTACACACAAAAAAGTGCCATTATCAGCAAATTAAGTCAAATATCTGTTACAAAAAATGGCACGTGTGTCACACAAATTGACCCAGTGCTTGAGCAGGTCCCTCTACATCTTCCCGTCCCTAGAGGCTCTGTTGGGACCAGTTACATTCATGGTGTCCTGCAAGTTGTGACCATCTTTCTATGCCCCCGGTACAAATTCGTCGGTCCTGGCCTGGATCTGCCATCTTGAGATGATTTTTTTTTGTCTGGACTCAGATGCACCTTCGTATTTATTCCAACATGATCTGGAGTGTGCGTCGATCACGCTATCAGGACGCGTAGTATGCGCAAAGCGATTGCAGAACGCACGGTACTAAATCGTGATCTATCTGTGCATTCGTTATACGGTCGCTCATGGTGCGTTGTGTCTGCGCTGTAAGAACGCTATGTACTCGCAATACCGCGATATCCGCGTATTACTGCGTATAAAGCGCAAACATGTAGCGTCTTCATAGCGCAATCGACCGACGTGGGACCACTGTATTGCGCATCCATAACGTTTTGGGCACCAAACTGCGTACGAATGATAGTTTTGTGCATGTCCAAAACTATCAGGCGAACTGGGCGTATATTTTCGTTTGCCTGCGTTCGTGAAACTTTCTAAAAACGATTCAGATGCGATAGAGGTGCGACTTGTGCGTGCGGCCGCGTATTGAAGAAATTAGTCAAAATGTCGAAAAATGTCAAAACGGAACTCATGCGGCATGAAAATATACGCAGGTGTAAACCCACCTTTACGGCCCGGTCACGCATACGTCGTGCGATCGTCTTATGAGGGCATTTCTGAGCTTGTCGATCATGTGTCCTGCAAAATTCAGCTGTTTTGTAACGGAAATGCCTGTCCTAGATCCTTATCGATTGTTCAGTTCTTTCACAGCATGTTTGAAAATTCTACGGGCATCAAAGTCGTACGACGACCAATTAAGAATGTGCCGTTACCTGCATTGTTGACAAGCACGTCCAGCCTCGGTTCTGTCCGTATGATGTGGGAGCAGAAGTCTCGGATAGAGGACAGAGAAGCCAGGTCCACGACTCGCACCTCCACGTTTCCGTTGCCACTGGATTTGCGGATTTCTTCGGCGGCTTTCTCAGCTTTCCTGGCGTTTCGGCAAGCAAGGATCACGCGAGCCCCTGGGGGATAACAGAAGGAAGGCTGATTGCGGAAAAGGGACGGGAGGAAGGTGACCTTCCTACTATTCTCCAACCCGATCCACGGTGGCGTAATGTACTAAAGTATAGTATCAAACTTAATGCTTGACTCCCTTAGCCTACTATACTCCTTGGCCAGCTTTGATGCTAACTTATGGCACCGTAGGATCTGCTTGAAGATTACTTCCTACGGGAAAGAAGTATGTCATTTTCCCATTGCTAATGGGTTCGTCATTGTTGATATAACAAAACGTGAAACAAGGTTCCTTGTCCTTTTAAAGCGGTTCCACGTTGTTTCGATGATCCGATAAAACGTATGCGAGTATCAACATAACGTTATAACTCACCCCTTCGCGCGAGGTCCCGTGCCGCCTCCTTCCCCGTGCCGGTGTTAGAGCCTGTCACTATGACAGTCTTCCCGTCCATACGTGTCTCACATCTGCACACTCCGAACCGAAGGCCTTTTCTGAACCACAGGCGAGTCAAGTAGATGACTGAGGTAGTAAGATTAAGATATTGGTACCGGAAATTATGTTTTAATCGTGTTAAATGCTGAACGACACACACACACACACACACATGTACACACACACACACACACACACACACACAAACACACACACCCACCACACACAAACCCACCACACACACACAACACCCCACAAACACAAACACGCAACACACACACACACACACACACACACACACACACACACACACACAACACACACATACGCACACAATTTAATACGAACGCACTCGTATAAGCAGAGAGAGAGAGCGAGACTGAAAGAGAGAGAGGGGGGGCATAGAAATATACACTAGTGTACACACATTGCACACAGGTACACACAGACACATCAACGCACCCACATACGCACGCACAGATACATCAACACACCCACATATACGCACGCACGCACGCACGCACGCACGCTCAAACAAACGCGCAGGGGTAGGTGGAGGTACTGGCATCAGCTAAAGACGTACCGGCTAAAACCAGTCCAGCGGCGACTACTAGCCAGGAGACACTTTGTAAAAAGTCAAAACCTGTCTGCGTTAGTGTGTCTGGCACCATTATGAAACTGTCTCTCGATGCACTAATGATCTGCTGTAGGTCACTCCGATTCCACCTGTCCTGTCAGACGGTTGCTAGTGGGTGTACAAGGCGTTTCTTCTGCGACAACGAATCGAAGGTTACGTGAAACACCCTGTTACAATGACTCACGGTCTACTGCCATGCACGTGACTCTGTATGGGTGAGGTCAAAGTCAACAGGTCACAGTGGGCCGGCGCCTTGCAGCGTGGGCCACTTTGTAAGTTAAAAGATACACACAGATTCAGACAAGTATGATGGCGATTCTACCAGGTGTTTCTGATTTAATGTGTCTCATTCTTACTTCTAACCAAAATGGCATAGTAGTACATACGTCGGACGTCATGTGCAATTTTGCAATGATGACCAGTTTCAAGTGTTCATGAGACAACACTCCATACAAGACAACTTCACAGCGTCGTGCGTTTTAGTCACAGTAGACACTGATTACATATAATACTATCACTGCAGCAAACAACTGAGCCGTGGTACAAAAGTACTATCCTGCTCAAGCCGCGGGGAAATTCTGTCTGGTTTCCTGCTCCCAGCTCTTCATGCACTGATTCCGGTGACTTCAATACGCCATGATCACCCAGGTTCGGCCAGGAGATACATCACTCCTCGTCTGATTTCTCGCACCTGTCCAACATGACCCTGACCACGCCCATGGTGTGCAGCTTCCTGATCATCATGAACTCCTTGCCCATGTCGTACACGGACTCCATCCCGGCCGCAGGGCCGATGAAGATGGGAGAGGAGTGGTAGTGAAAGCCAACCTTGTATGAAAACATTAATGTTAAAGACATAACGTTATTTGTAAGCATCCACCTATACCCGAACTTCATAATTTCGCAGTCGCTCACGAAAGATAGGTGAAGATATTTGAAATAGCTGACCGTTGACAAATTCTGTTGCTTTGAGTAACTTTTGAATTTGTATTGTGCATCCACATGTAGGAAAATATTTGACAAAGATTTGGATGGCTTGGATTAGTGAACAATGAATGAAAAATGTTCATTACTGGATATAGATTTTCGTCTAAATCAGCAGATGCTTGACTGAAAGACAATGCGAACCTTCGATCCTATCTCGGTGATAGGAAAAGGCCAGAAGCCGTACAGAGTCACCTCCTCACACAGCATGATGGCGTTAGTCACCTGATAGAGGCCTCCAGAAGGGAAAAAACAAAACATGATCAATGTAAGGTCCGAACAGGACGATTTACCCTTATATAGAAAGAAGCTGTTGGAACAGATCGTGGATGCCCTGTTTGGTCATGAACAACATGTACAGAGAATTCAACAGTTGATAATGATACATAATGGAGTAAATAGATCCCTGTTGAATAAGAATTTGACGAGTCAACAGAAATCACCTTGTTGAGAGTACACCATGGTAAGGACTAACAACGACAAAGAAAAGCTACTGTACTTAAAGCGGAGTCAACAGACATGGCATGAAACGGTTGGTTGTTATGTTAAAGACTGGATATAGTTTTACCGTCAAAACAATGAAAAATAAAGCATGTCGTCGTACCTGTGCTTATGACGCCCGGAAGGCCTTGTTTACTCCAGTACCAGCTGACATCCAGGTAGTGAACCGGATTCTGGTAAACGATCTTCAGTTGCGACAAGTTTTTCTCTAATCCCTTTTGAAGGGCAACCACGTAATCTGTTAAAAAGGTTTTTTTTTAAAAGAAGAACAAAATCACTTGGGCACGGAATCACACAAACCTGTTTATCGAAAACACAGACACTATCAAATTATTATCCAGCATTTATCGTCTTATCTTGTGATATCGTACTATCATACAATATTGTATAAAATTAGTGCGTGAAGAGAAGGTCCCTATGCTTGGCTCAGACACATATAACAAAGGCAATGAGTTTGTTTGGTCTTGATATAGGTAACTATTAGTATCTTACAGTACAACGAAACCATAAACCAGCAAAGTTTAAAAAATTAGAATCTAAACCACCACAAAAAGTCCGCGAAATTAGATCCCCGCGAACTTAAATGCATTTACAGTAAGTAGCGTAAGAAGTAGCAGTGTTCTTACCGAACGGTCGTTTGACGACCAGAAGCCCTTTGTAGACGGAAGTTTCATTCAGGAATTTATCCAGCATCTGTGGGTCCTGCAGTATCGGTCTGTATCTACAAATGGCGGCGGGTGGTTAAGTGAAATCGTGAAAATTATCATGTCTTTCATATGACTAGTTGTATCTGTTAGCAAAGCTTTCTGATTGATTCCCTCAAAATTTGACTAATTAAAAAAGTTGTCTTCATTATGAAATCTAAGGGGTCAGGAAGGTTGTACATATGACTGAACACGCAGAATATAGTACACCAAACAATAGATTCTTAATTTTGATCTTTCACATCTTCTTTGACCTTGGAATATTCCATGACATTAACGGAACGCTACCGTTAGATGAAATATATGTCTGTACAGCTTAAGCCATAGTTATATAGCTGTTAGAAGATGTAAGTTTGTTTTTGATGGGTTCAAGGTAAAATTGACAAGGACAAAAGCCATGCGCATTCACTTAGAACAGTTACCGGACTTTGGACCCCCCCGTTAGTATACGTTTTCCGATATTTTTTTTACAATACACAGCAATTAGATTGAGGTTGCTTCGTACGATTTACAGTAAAAACGTTTGAAAACTTTGTTTTTGAAAACGGCCGAAAATTGAGGATGTCATCCATATAATCAAATCAACATGGCCTTAGAGACATTCAACTTACTTCCGGAGCATGGCTGTAGTGGTGCTGGTCAGGTTTGCTTTGACTCCAACATGTCTGTCATAGGATGGTTTCTTCCCCAGCGGAGGTAGATTTATTCTGAAAGAAATGTACTAAGTAAAATGCTTTGATACAAGTGTTTCAGTATAAGCTATCTTTATTTACAGATAGAGTTATTTGTGACACAACAGCAGCATTTTGCTAATCTTTCAACAAATTCGGAAAGTCAAACCTGAAGACAAAGTCGTGGCTGTCAATGTCCTTCCCACATCCGCTTCCCTTCAGGATCCCACCATTACCCACCACAGCGCAACGACCATACATTTTCTCCGGTATCGGCGTTTTCTGAAAAAAAAACAACATATTATTAAGTAACTTCTTTTATTGATCTGATGCCGATATATCAATTCAGGATGAAATCATTGAATTCGCATTTGTCTTCTCTAAACGTGAACTGGTATTAGGGAGAAAGACATTTAATGTCAATAGTGTGTGTAATGTTTATTGAACCGCGGTCCCTCAGTTGCCAACTAATTGGACCCATGAACTCAATATTGAGGGACGTCCCTATAATAAAACATATATAACAATTATGAGCTATTATAACTATTTAACAATAAGTTAAAGAAGTATTAATGACCTTATATCTTCGTACAGACCTGTGGAAACTCATCATAAAACTCCTCGCTGAGCTTCAATTTCACCTCGCTATCAATGAGCTTGGGGAATTCATAGTCGTAGTCCATGATCCCGTTCTCTTTGGTTAGAATCATGCCCTTTTGCGCGTCACAACAATCTTTTAAATGTCTCCTGTGAAGGGAACGAGACGAAAAAAATAATGATGACAGTACTATAATGCTACCTCCGTGATGAAAGTTTTGTCTGTTTGAGCTCTTTGCGTCGTTACTTTTGGTATCAGGACGATCAGGGAATTGCACAGTTCGGCCCCTAGCCGATCAAGACGATCCGGCACCAGATCCAGGTTATGGTTATGGTTATGGCTATGTTAAGGATAGGGTATGGTTAGAATTATTGTTAGAGTTACGTTAAGATTAGGGTTGGAGTCAGACGTCTTCTTGACGGCCAAACGTCTACTGAAAACAGTTCCAGGCCCGGTGCCAAGATCACTCTGATCGGTAAAGGGCAGAACTGTCCAGGTACAGAATCGTCCGACTTTCGTTTTATTTCATCAAATCCGTTCATGTCGGCGCAATAAGAAAGATCAAGCTGTTTTGAAAATACACGTACACCACTCACCTTAATCTATCCAAGTTTTCCTTATTTGGTGCCCATGGACGGGAGAACGCCTGCCTGACTCGCACCAGGTTGTACGACTCAGTCACCATCTGCAGAGATGTCGACCACGTTTTGTTCTCCTTCTTTCCGTCATGCTCGAACACAAGGACAGGTTTCTCGTCTCCTCGCCAGTGAATTGGTCCATCACCCACTTCATCTGTTCGGCATGGTTGCTTCTCGGGTTTAGTAACAAGGTCCTGGACAAAGCCAACACTTCGTTGTGTGGCCCTGAGAGGTGATTCTGAACCTTTTGGCTCACCACAGTCGCAAACGCAATCTCCCTCTGTTGATAAAGAGCAATCGTCGGATTTGCCGTATCTCAACAGCCCTGTCTGGTTATAGATGCAGTTCAGGCCCGTGAGGTACACGGTGATGAGCAGGAGCATACAATAGACCAGAGGCCGGCGACCCACAGCGACTTTCATCCTCTCGGCTACAGCACAGGCTAGTTCTGTAAGGCACAAGCAAGTAGAAGTCAATAAACATCCATTTTTATCCGTTATGTGTTCACGTGCAGATACAGTGGCCTTTTGCACGGTCAATTATAAACTAGAAATGAGAAATACAAAGTATAATCTAAAATTCTACTTATTTTGCAAGAAGACGCTAAGATAGAATTCATAGACAGATATGATTAATCGTGTGTTCGCTGTCGGAGATGATGAAAAGAGGCAAAGTAGAAAGCCCGAAAAAAGCTTAAAAACACGTCAAAAACAGTCGGAGCCAAACCTCTGCTTGGAGAGAAAGTTTCATTGCGTTTTTGGCTTCTTTATGTGAATCTAAAAAAAAATTAGTAAAAATCGCCACACTTGAGGTCAAGGCGGTAAATTGCAAGTTATATAATTTATGTAAAGTCCGAGGCACAACTACTGCGTCTTGTAGTCAGGCAACGAATTGACTGACCTTTGTTATCAAACAAGTCGTTCAACAACTAGCTCGTCTTCTACTAGTCGTCTCAAGTGTCCCAGTAAACACTGGCCAACGGTAATTGTCATTGAACACGAGGCTGTACATCTATAGCCAGGAAATTTGTTTATCATGCTGCAGTTCAGCTCACCGCTAAAATGTTGTGTGCAAATCGAGGTCACTGTAGTTGTCTAAAATTTCTGCCTTAACTGGTGACTAGCCTGCCTCTGTGTCGGAGTTACATACCTAACTGAGCCCGCTTTTATGTCAGGTCTCGTATTATTCGGTTCTGAATAGAAAATGACTCACGTTGCTTGTGTAAAAGAGGCATGGTCAATAATCCTAATGCACATAAACGGCAACTCTAAACCTTTTGCTTGAATGACATTGAACTATTTTAGCCGTGTCGAGGGTCTACAACAATATATCCTGTGTATAGTGGCTACCGCCAGTTGATCGATGACTGTGCCTAGTGATGAGATTACTGTTAACGTTTACAAATTAAAACTTACCTCAGTTGATTCATGTCCTATCAAGGAGACAGTACCGATCATGTGAGCCATGTGAGATTCTTAGTAGGCAACGGGACTCGTAAATGTAATGTTACATGTGGTTGTAAGACTGCAAACATACTTCTACCATGCATAGGTCGGGTTACATACAGATTTGGAAAAGTTGTTAGACCAGTTTAACTTCTTGGTCTATATAGTGATCGCGGCGGGCCTACGGTTGATCTCTCCTACAGTCAGGGCAAATCAATGACCTGCAAACCTGGCAAATTTGCTAGTTCTTACGAGTTAGGCTTTGGCTGTCTTCTGATTGTGTGCTGACTCAGTTACAGATCATACCCTGTTTCTTATAATTAGCCGCCTCTCAAGTCACGTTATGTCAAAGGTCATCTTACAGTAGTCGCCATTCTTTAAAATCACTGACGGTACAAGCTGAAATTGTCACAGATAGGAAGTTTATTTCAAAACAAATCTCTCTTCCTTCATCTCAAAGTGGAAGTCAAACCACCAAGACCACATACAAAAATAAGTAGCAGCAATACATACACATTGTCTTACACAAACATATACATATATCATATGTACCAGTATTTTGTACAAGAATCAATAATAGGGAATATGTACATACCCATCTATAGACTATCAGAAAACCTTTGCAAAATTTGAAAGGCTTGAAATTTCAACTGTCATCTGGTAAATCCAGTTTACTTGACATGAAGTTACTGTAAACTGACCAAATGCTGCACCAAAGAAAGCATGTGAATATTATATACATGTACATCACTAACACATGTAAAGAGCTGCAACAACAGAGATAGCACAAGTGTCACTTTACTATATCTAAACTCCAAATAGGGATTAAGATGGAGTATCAACATGTTGTACCCTGGACGGCATATGATATAGCAGCATGACTGAGAAATCAAGCTCAACTTTGTTTAATAATCTCACAATCAAAGCCATGTCTGTAGTTGAACATCTTTTTCACCAATACAAAACAATAGGTTTTAGACATAGATGACTTTTAATGTAAACAGAATATAACTTCTGCGTCACTTGTAGTACATCCTTATATCACCTCCTGAAACTCAACTGCTAAAAAGCACACTATTCAATATAAGAATGTTGGACATGTATACAATGGGATATGACACACAACACGATGAAGCTGCATCCAACTTCAAAGTCGTAGAGTGGAAAAGTCATCTAGATTGATACAATTTGCCTAAGCCAGACATCCATACATAAACTGAAATGTTTTCAAGTTGTTCTTTTATTTATACGCATGCACGATGTATGCAGTTTGAACTGATCAGTAACTAGGTTGTGATTCTGGAGGCCCTTCCCGGGAGTCCAGACCCCTGTCCGTGGTGTACCCCAGGGTGTCGTCATCACTGGTGAGCCCTCTCGCCCTTCCATGCCCAGCTTCCGTCGCATCGCTCTCCTTCCTGGACTCCGACTGGCTGTCGTCGGCGCTGTACCCCGGGTCAAAGCCCTGCTGTCCGTGTGCGGCCTTCTCGTCCGATGAGGAGAAGTAGTCTGCCGTGCTGGGAGGCTCCTCCCCTGCCTGGCCGTCCCTCACCACCCCGCTGTCCTGGGCCAGCGGGTTATGCTCCGTGGATTCTGAGGCTGCAGGTATGGTGGGAGAGTCATGCCTGCTGCCGGCCTCCACGTCTCCCTTCGATATCGGCTGCTTCGCGCTCTCGGATAGCTTGGATGTAGCGGACACGTAGGAGCGTTGAGAGTGCTGGGACTGCTGGGACTGTCTCCCCGTGTGGATGCCTGACTCGACCGCCTGCTGGTCGACACCAATCTTACGGGCCTTAGCCATCATGTTAGGATCGTGGGACACCTTGTGCTTGGCGCTGGTTGGAACAGAGTAGGCAGGGATACTGGGGACCATGTCCCTGGCTGACATGGGGATGGGGTCCTTCTTCAGGCTGGCAAAAGTACGGCCTTTCTTGTGTTCATCCAACAGGCAACCTGGAAGGGACAAAATATCATATATATGTTCCTCTCAGGACAATGAAGTTGCCACTAAAATTTATAAAAGCTGAATTGCAAGAGAACAAGACATGTTACATTCAATCTGGTGGAGGCAAAAGTGGAAGACATTCAGTGGAACAACTGAAATCTTGTTAAAACAAAACCATTATTGGGAAGTCAAAATCCAGTGTCTTTAGTAAGTGAATGAGCCCATTGATGAACAAAGGAAGGAGGAGGACTCACCAGCATCCAGAATGACTGCAGCTCCGGACATGATGAAGTTTTCTGTTGGGGAGGGGCACCTCAGCGGCAGGGTCAGACTGCACACCTGACGGGCCTGCACAACAGATGGGACAGGTCATCATCTTAATCATAGCACAATTTCAGATGTGTTTATAGCTAGATGACTCTCTCTCTCTCTCTCTTAGCAAGATGACTCTCTCTCTCTCTCTCTCTCTCTCTCCCTTAGTCTAACTATTTGACACTAGTCTAACTACTGGGGCACCACAGAAGATCTGGCAACCAGTTTTCTTCACCATTCTTTGTTTTCTATTTTTCTTAGTGTTTCACAAAAAGTGTCATTCTCTACTATTATCCTCCCACCTTTTCGTTGTCTATCTCTCTAACCGGGGACCTATGGTGCATAGGGTGAATGTGCTAACCATTACATCAACCTGTCACCACACTAGAAGACTTAAGTTCATACTTCCAAAATTCAGATGGAGCAAACCGACTCTAATAAATGATTACACAGGATGCACCCTTAAGATTCATCATCTGTCCAATAGCTAGTAGAATGGGTAATTGCATTTTGAACACTGTAAAAACTGTGCAAAACTAACATTACAATATAACATCACGTTAATGTGCCCACCTTGTATCCACCATTGGGTTGATGTACCCACTCATAATATAGCTGCACTTTGAACATTGTACAAAATGCAAAACTAACCTATAACAACATTATGTTGATGTACCCACCTTGTTCATAAAGACAGGACAGTCATAGAGGGTGATGTCCTCCCCACCATCCCTGCCTGGCCCTGGAGCCTCAGATGTCAGCACTGGCTTCACGTACACAGCAGGCAGGGGCGTCAGGCCCATTCTACAGGGGAGGGATGATGCGCAGATAAGATACTGGAGCATTCAAATCTTTTCAAGTCACAAGTCACACTGGTTCATCTCTATCCACGGGTAACCTATGTCCATTGATTCTAAATACAGGGTATTAAGTGATATCAAACTGCAATATTTTCAAAATACCCAGCTTTTGAAAATAACAAGTGCAGGTTACCTCCCAGATAAAGGTGAACTAGCCTTATACACTCCTTGATTTCCAAGGCCCTTATGGTTATTACGTTTCCTTTTAAACAGTCATCATAGTTGAAGATTTGCACTTAATTAAATCAACAGTAAAGCTATCAATCTGACTTAATGAATAAGCTGTGGCTGTGACGTTGCCCTGTACTCACTCAGCCTCTGTGAGACAGCCTGCCTGCCAGTCCCAGGCCGCCCCCTGGATGTACAGACCCTGGATGTACAAGCCTCCCTCCTCCTCCACAACCGCTGTATCATCCCTCACTACCTCACAGCTCAGCGTGATCTGGGGAAACACAGTCATCCATTAAACCATACACTTCACAACAACAGGCCTTGGTGTATGCAGGGCATTAATGTTAGAATGGTTGATATTTAGATATGAAAAGAGAGCACTTCACACACAAAAGTTGGCAGTGACTGGCATTGTCATTTCAATGGTGTCTTTTAGTCATTTTGTTTGCTTCAACCTTTATCTGTTCATGAGAAGCTCAAATCAGCCTGTAGGCCGCTTCAGGTAAGATACATGGAGACCTATGAAATGCCAAATCTACTGCAAGTACAAACTTCAAGGCTGAAATGTAATGGAAAAGGAGGATGACAGGTATGTAGCTTGTCCTTGGTGCTGAACCGCTATCCACTGAGGACTAGGTGCCCTCAAGACTAGAACAAGAAGAATTCCTGTTAAAAAAAAGCCAGAAAGCTATAGCATTAACATCTTTTGTTCATAGGGCAGTTGCTACAAGGCCTCAAGAATGAAGCGGAACTCCAGCTCATGTTGCACAGATTTCAGACTGACCTTGCTGACAGGCACCTCCAGCTGTACTGCCTTCTCCTGCCGGAGGGCTGTGAAGAGTGCCGCCGGGTTGACCAGCCCTCCCAGCCACACCGAGGTCAGCTGGCCGTGGGACAGCTGCGGCTGGGACGTGGGTCTGTCTGGCTCCTTGGACACTATCCCATGCTTCACCCAGTCATGGAACTGCTTGTACCTCTCCTGGAGGTCTGGGGGAGGAATGAATGAGGGGACCAGGGGTGAGTAATACATCTCCCAAAGGGCTGACAACACGTCCCCATATACGTAAAAAAAAATTGCCAGTTACAGTAAGGAAACTTGATGCCGTCATATGCTACCAGGCTAGTCTAATTCTTTATTTATAGGCCACTCATGCTGCAGTATAAGAAATAGTATGATTGTCCCAAAACCCTTGGATGGGGAGACAATATGGATGGGGACACCACAACCAAAGTCTGTTTTCCTTCTTAGTAAAGATTTGGAGTTATCCATCATATCAACTAAAAATGATAACTGAACTAGTTAGTAAATTCTGATGTCTTTGAAGCTGACATGCATGCGATTGAAGTTGATGATCACATTATAAGTTAATCTATCAGTGTAACTGCAAGACTCTCTTTACTATAGATGTGAAAGCTGGCTCACCTGCCAGCCAGGACAGGATGGTGTGTGAGGAGGGCCGACATCGGGGGTGCGTCCATGACACGGGAACCTCCTCCGACTGCAGGGCCTCCGCCAGCTGGGTCAGGGATGCTGGGATAGCATTGGTGCCTCCCAGCATGCACTGGTCCAGGTTGTGCAGTGACTGGCGCACGTGGCACAGCAACAGGTTCAACCAATGGCACTCCTGCAGGGTTAGGAGGAGACGTAGAAAGTCATCAACACAGGTGTCAAAACTATTCCTTTGCTATACTGGCAGCACCAGAAACAACTTCATCCGGTAGGTGAATCATAGTTTTATATCATGGCATGGAAAACATACACACTCTGATTAAGGCAGTGAAACCGGATGCAGAGAGCCTAAATGTTAGCAGGATATACCGCACTGTACTGTATATCTTATGGTTGTGAAATAAGTACCCTATATTTCTTAAGCTGGTGCAAGACCTGTGATTCTTACTATACAGCTGTACTTCGAAAAAAATGCTTGCCATGCATAGTATACTTTCTGATGTCTATTGTTAACAGTCCTTGTAACTAAATGCTTTGTGCTAGCATGACACATGAAACAACTGAGTTTTTCTCCTGTCTTCTTTACTATAATAGTATAATGGGTCAGACGAAGCATAATCTTGACAGCTGAAAGTGCAATGTACATGTAGCTTTACTACGGCTCGTTTTTACAACCACTGGTTACAATAACTTACCTGCAGCAGGATGAATCCCAGAGACTCTGGCATCTCCTCGGGCGGCACGGTGGCCACACTGACCATGGAGGGGCGGTGGTACTGGAAGGAGAAGGAGCTGGAGTCCACCTGGGCAGGGAGCCGACCCAGCTCTAGCAAGGGGGGCAGGCCGTCCACGCACAGGTCGATGGCAAACCTCAGCCGCTGGACGTCCAGGGACACTTCTTTGGACACGATGGACTTGCTGGGGTACGGGCCGCACTGGGTGTGGGTCAGCAGCTGGTCCAGGTGGGCCACGTACACAGAAGAGCTGCAGCACAGAAATAAGTTTTATTGTAAGTCAGGTGTCAAATTTCAGGTATGCTCACAATAGTGTAAATTTTGAAATATCACAATACATTTGTAGTTTCATGTTTGCAGTGACACTATGACACAGTGACACTGTGTGCCAACTCTAAATTGTGAAATTGAGAAGTCATTTTACTTTGCCTGCCTTGTCCCCTATCACTTAATTGAATTTGCAGTATTCAGAAGGATACAACATTGACATCTGCCAAGGATCTCATTCAGCTTTAACCGCAAGAAGGTTTTAAAGAGGACAAAAGTACATTATTTGAGCTTATTGGAGACACTTTTGTCAAGAGATTCTCTAAGAATCTTCCAATATCAAGAAAGTGAATAAATGCTTCAAATTGCCAGCATCCTTTGCTGTACATCTCCATCAGAGACCTGGCTTCATCAGAGCCAGCTCACCTGGCTTCGTTCCAGTCCCTGTCCACGCTCTCATCCAGCAGCAGAGCCTCCGTCGCGCTGTGGTCCGACTCGAAACACGACTCGAACCAGCGGGCGTACTCGGAGGGGTCCACGTTGGCGGCAGGGGTTGGGATGGGCACGCTCCCCAGCATCAGGCGCCCCGATTGGTTGGTGATGAGGTACAGGATTTCGTGCAGGACAGTGGTGGTGTACTGACGGTCCCAGTCAGTTCCCATGATGTTTCCGTACACCATCTGAGGACAGGGATGGACAGAAAATTTACAACAGGGTTGACGGGAAAATTTTCAAAACATTGTAACATTTATGAGATGGTTGGTTATGTCAATCAGATGCGAGTAAAGAATGGAAGAAAATTACTGCCACATTATGTGGGTTACTATTTTTGACTTCAAAGTTGAACCATAAAGATTTCTGAAAAAGATAGTATGATGTACAATTTTTGATCTGATGCACTTAAAATAAAATTTGAGTACCGGTAGTTCAGCAGACATGTAATGCATGTAGTTACTTCTGATTAAGCAAGAAATAGTATCTCTTGATATTTCTGTTTTCCTGCTTTCATGGGATGGCATATCTTGTTGCGAACCAATCACACTTGAATGAGACTGGGGAAGCTTCCCTCACATACTGTAACCTGTAGTCAATCCAATCACAGGCATCTCACCTCAGCCAAAGCTTTACAAGCCTCGTCCACTGTTGGTTCTTCCCCTCCCTCGTTCAGAGCCTTTCCCACCAGTATGTCTATCCCCTGCCGCAGCTGCACACCACTGAGAGGGTACTGCAGGCTCAGGCCGCGGGTTCCGTACAGCTGCCGTGCCAGCAGCACGCCTTGCACCACGCACAGACCGAACACCATGTTGCGGATGTTGTTGGACTTGTCTCGCAGCTTGTCCCAGGACTGGGCTGGCACACTGCTCAGGGCAGCACCAATAGCTGCAACAAGTAACAAATCAAAGGTGTTGATAGTTCTCTTTGTGCCAATGAAATTATATAAAACCTGCTTGTAATGTAAATCAAAATGCCAGTGACTTATGACTGTTTTCTTCACACTCTACATTGAATAGAAAAAGGGATCATCTTCTGCCAGTGGAGTGGAATTTGACTAGTCACTTGTATATTCTGTACTTCAGACTCAGTTGGATTGGACAGAGATCTAGAGGTCAACCACCGAGGACCTAGCCTAGGTACCATGCGTGTAGTAGCACACTCCTATTTTATGTTCGTTTCTGCTACCAATCCAGAGACCTGCACATTCAAACCATTTGGTGGTAACGTAAGTTAATGAGTGAATTAAGCAATGGGTTCTAGAGCTCTCGTTTGATGACTTGCGTTCAGCAGACAATGACTGCAATGACCAAGTGATCCTTATACAAAGGTGGTCACTGGTGCAGACTTGACTGCAATCTACATGGTACAAACCAACCAACCTTTTTTCAGCATGCCCTGAGGCGACCCATGTGCCAGCAGTGCCGGCCCCTGTGCCTCCTGCCCCCCCAGCAGGTGGGGACCGATGACGTCCCAGGCCACCTTGTGCAGGGAGTTCAGCAGGTCCTCTGGGATGGTGGCGCTGGGTTCTGATGTCAGCCACACCTGGAAGGACGACCTACCGCCATCCTGGGCAGATCTGTCCTTCAAACCTGTGAGAGTAAAGGGTAAGTAGTATTTAGCAAAGCAGTGTTTAGAAATGAGTACTTGGGTACTCTATTTTAAATCTTATAAAAACAACTATAAACTTTAGCAGACATTGATAAAACTTCCCTCATACTTGACCGGAGACACCAGACACACATGTTTTCCAATTTCTCTGCTTTGGAGACAAACCTTTTTATTATCTTTTTAATGAAAGACAAATAAAAACTGACAATTTGGTATAGTAACTGTTGCTTTCACAGAAATAAAAAACAAAAAAACAAACAAACAGTAATAAAATATGTTCTAGATCTATTTCTTGCAGCTAGATATTGCAGCACAGTCAAGAATACATTCTATTAAATGATATCTTTCATTGTGGCAATTGTTTTTTGTACGTACGCTTGGCATGTGCACAAGATTTTCAGTGACCAGGCCAATGATTAAACCCAGAGATGATAGTCCTTCTCAGTAATGAGAGACAAACTCATTTTCAAGTAGAAGAATTCCTTACAAGACAACAGACAGCCTGACCAACCTGTGGCAGTATGGCTGACCCTGGCCAGGTGCAGCTTCAGCTCATGTAGGAACTGTGGAGAGGCCAGGTGGATGTCCTCGATGATGACCCAGCCGTCGTTGTTATGGGCAGTGTCGATGGCCACGTCCACACGGGACTCACAACCGTCCCCTACCGCTACATGCTCAACAGGGATGCCCTGTAACAAAAGGGTTTGGGTACATTGCACCATTATTGTCTAACTTTTAAAGAAAGGACAAAGCAGAAGATCATTGGTCAATGAAGATTAATGCTGTTAGACATCCAGGTAATAAGATACAGCAGTCACTTATGAAAGCTAATGGATCCTATCTTAGATGCAATCAATTTCCTAAATCATATTCAGTTGCTTGAGCATTTGGCATACAGGATGATTGCATCTAGTATTAAATCAAGCAATAACAAGTTTTCCACAGACCTTTGCCAGACTCTTCAGCACCTCCACAGGGTGTTTCTTGATGTCGATGGCTGCAATGTTAGGCTGACTGGAGCTGTTTAGGCTGGGTGACAGCAACACCAGAACACCTGTGTGTGTGTGTGGGGGGGATCATTTCATTGGTCATTACACGTATTGCCTTAAAGCACCCGCCACACTACTTGAACAGAGTAGCTAGAGTTCCTTCCCAGTGTGAGTGGATCAAAGCCATTCTGGCATAAATGGGGCCTAAATGGGAATTTCCTGCTTTGCCTATTGAGTCAGTTAGTTGAGCTTGCCTAAGCTTCATGTCTCTGACTTAGGGAGCAGAGATGCTGCTACAGTGACGGTTAGTTCAGTGCCCAGAAGTGGTCAATACAATTCTTGACAAAGATTAATACAAAGTTGCTGAAAAAGGTGTAGGTGATGGAGCGAAAAAAAGCAGGAGAAGAAGAAGTGAAGGAGGGGAAAGAGGGAGAAAATGAAACATTTCTAAGCCCATCTGATATGGAAGATTGGCACTCACCAATGTGTGAATCTCCAGCAGTGTCCAGAATTGTTTCCAGGTTGGGCGTGGTCTTGTTGCCTAGCACCCCGGGCATGTGCTTCTGTACGTACTTGGCCATGGCAAAGGGCAGCCTGTCTGGTCGCAGGCAGCGTATGATGAGCAGCTGGTGGAAATCTGTCATGGGTCCCATGTCAGGGCTGCCAGGGCCAGTATCAGCTCCTAAAGGGTTGTCAAAGATTTCTTAGGACTTACTCTGTTGTAACGCACTATTATTAAGGTTTGAGTAAGAGCCCAGTTGCATTCATCGTACCGCTGCATTCTTGGGCATCCTTACGACAAATAGGACTTTTGGTCCTTCTTGGTAGTTACATTACTTCTGTCACAGCCTACTTGAAAAATCTATTATCCAAATAGTTCAACTGCATACAAGGAAATTGAATATGTTGTTACTGGTAGAATCACAGCAAGAGGCCTTGATAACTTAATACGGTTAGTAACTCTCCAGGTTACTGACTTGGTGTGTGTCTGTTGCTAGAAGCAAAGAAGCTATCTAATTGGCAACACTCAAGACTAGAAAAAGTAATTAAAAGCAGTACCTTGTTCCTCCTGCTCTGTTGGTGGTCTATAAGGAAGCCTCTCTTCCTCAGGTGCAAGGGACATGTACCATCTCTCCCAGTCATCGGTATCCTCAGCAACATGCTTACACAGGCTGTCCAAAGGACCAGGCAGCACAGACATGGCCATCAGGTCCTCAAACTTGTCCTGTGGGACCCAGTCAGGTATGGGCGCCTCGCAGTCAAAGTCCTCCAGTGACAGGGGCAGGCCTCCACCCAGGCCGGGGTTTCCTGTGTACAAGTGTATGTCAGAGGAAGACAAATTTAGAGTGTGGTAAACAAACAAAAAAAATCTCCAGCCTTACAGAAGAACTTAAGTGACTTTCATAAAGTCTTGTACAAGAACTGACTGATACACAAAGGTAAATGACATTGACATAGTAATTTAAAGATGTATGAGTACCTTACATGTACAAATATTAAGACCTTTCCTGAAATGTTAGATCTGTACTATTGATGTGGAGGCAGGACATTGATGCTGATGCAAGTTCAACTGGTTACACATGGGATTAGCTGACAGAGAGGGCACAGGACTGCATTTTGGATGGAGGGATCTGGTCTATGGCCAATTTACCAGGTTTGGCAGTAGACCTATTCTAACCATTTTTACCAACCCCGTGTTACACCTACCTTGGAGTAGCAGACTCAGTTCCTCCTCAGCAAACTCCTCCCCTTCCAGCTGCATGTGGAGACACAGCATGGTGGCGAACAGCAGACGATGTTCGGGGTACAGAGACTGACTCACGCTGTCATACACCATCTGTGTCAGCCCATCTACAAGCATCTTGGTCTGGTTGACAGACATGCTGTCAAATGACACGCCCTGTGTCGGGACTTCGGGAGCTTCTGGAAGGACCAGCTCTTCGCTTTTGGGGCGGGAGCTTTCCGCAGAAGTTTCTGTTTCTCCCTCTCCATTCTCCTGCTGTTTGGTACTACCAGCCAGAGATACACCTGCAGGTATTACATATGTAGCATTGGTCAATGTGCTGCCTTAGAAAATAATTCACTGGCATTCCCAGTATTTGATATTTTGAGCACTAAATTCTATAGAATCAACATTGACAGGGACATTTGTAGAGTTCTTTCATTTTGCAATAAAACATAGAATTCTATAACACAAATAGTCAAGAGTTATAAAAATTAACAATGAACTTTTGTTACCTTCCTCTCCCCTCATGGATCTGGGAGACCTTCCATGCCTGCTGTCCTTATCTTGTCTGGGAGAAATGTCCTAAAAGATGAACAAGCAAATTTTTAACAATACTGGTATGTGACCCGGCATTTGACATCAAGAAACTGCTACATCAAGATGACACATATGAGAACATAAGAAAAGGACTGTCTGCCACCTGATTTCTTAGAATTTGGATACAAAGGCATAAGAGTTGCAAAAAGCAGGCATACTAAAACGCATGCAAGGCAAAAAGACAGCAAAATTAACACCTAAAATTAGAATCATCAAACACAGAGGAACTTTGCCATCTCAAAACTCTGGTCAGAGAAATGCTTGTAAATGGATAAAAATGTAAAAACCACCCACACCAAACCCCCTCTGTACCAACACATAACCATGCCTTACTTTGCTGGCACTGCCTGCTGGCTCCTCCTCCTCCTCATCCTCCTCTACATCCTCCCCTACAGCCTTGTCAAACAGGCCGAGGAAGAAAGTCTTGGAGAACTTGTACTCCCTCTGCACCATCTCCAGACTGCGCAGGAGGGAGAAGAGCAGAGCACCCCGCTCTGCCACAGGAGCCAGCTCCTCCCGCAGGGCCTGGACATCCTCCAGCACCTGCTCAGCCTGCTGCAGCCGCTGGTAAACCTAAGGTAACAGAGGAGAGCCCTTAAGCTTGTAGATTAAAGTGTGTCTTCATAAATTAAAAGTGTACCTTCATAAGGAACCAGAAGAAAAGCTGGGGAATAAATTGTTCATAATTAAGTGCCCAGTGGTGATATAATATCAAAAGAAATTAATCTGACAAGGAAATAATTTACTCCACAAGCATCAATGACATACCAAACAATCCATGAACAAGAGATGGGGACTATTTCTGTTAATCACCATCTTCAAGCTCATCACCAATAATATTATTAGATACATTGGTAAGTTCTGCTTGAATAGATTGATAATGTCAGAATTCATGCAACAAAAGTATAATAATGTAATATAAATGTCTTACTGATGTCTATCAATGGACAAGTTTAGACCAGGCTTTATTTAACTGTTTGCTACTTCATGAGGAATTTAACAAGTTATTGATATAATCTCATGATGCATTACAATGTTTCGTGCAGGCAGATATACATCCTACCATATCAGAATTTCTAAGAAGCAAAATAATTGTCTGCTATTTTGGCTGCTGTTGCTATCTAGCATATAGGTACAGGTGTAGTGTGCGAATAGAACAGCATACATTAAATAGAGAAGTGTACTACAAAACAAAGTTACTATTCTACACATAGAAACATGCAATATGTAGTATGACTGCAGGAGACCCTACCTACTAGATTACGCTCTAAGCAGCTCTACACTTGGGCTACACTGTAGACATCTACACTTGGACTACTCTATAAGCAGCACTATAGTTGGACTACAATGTAGGCAGCTCTACACTTGGACTATGCTGTAGACAGCTCTACACTTAGACTATGCAGTAGTTAACTCTACTTTTGGACTGCACTGTAAGCAGCACTAGCTACGCTTGGACTAAACTGTAGGCAGCGGAGGCTTCAGGTAATGTTCCACCATCGCCTCGGGGTGGGATGAAACACTACCTGTTGCTTCTGCTGCACCACTTTGGTCACAAACTCCGTGCTGTCCCAGATGTCGTCCGACTCCCCCTCCAGCAGCCGCTGGGCCAGCCGCTTGGCCAGGCTCTTCAGGGCCACCCGGTACTCCCGGATGGCCAGGAGAGCCAGCTTCTGCTCCTGGTACAGGTCACGTCGGACACGGGCAAAGGTGCGGGACAGCAGGTCCTCCTGAAAATCATGGATGTCAAAGTTGTACTGATACATTGATTGCTGTTTGAGCAGAAAATATGAATATCACACTTTTTTTTACATTATAACACTTAAATGATCATATCCACCTACATAACTGCAAAACTTAACTTTACAAGGCGAAGCAATTGGTTGATCAGCACCAAGGACAAATACAACTGTCCTAAATCCATTCATCTGAAGATCTTTTGCAGTATACCTGACTCTAAATCAGCTTAATCTGCTAATAATGGTCTATGAAGTATCCAGTCAAGTGAAAATTCAGCCTACTGAAAACCTTTCATTGGTTGTGACAGGAAAGACAGGGAAATTCCCTCTAGCTCTTACAATGAACAGTAGCCCATGGCTTAATTAACAAATGTTACCCAGTTCAGTAGTATGCATTTCAAGTGAGCAACAACAGCTGGGATTTTGATCTCCCAACCTCTTGGTCCTGTGGCAGGACAACTAACCACTGTATGACACACTCCAAGTGATGTTAGCCCTCACCTGCAGTGTTTCTGATGACGTTGTATAGCTGATGAGGGCAGTGGTGGAGGCTATCTCAGCATCCAGCTGTGGCCGTGTGACCAGGGAGGACAGGTACAGGTTGAAGGATGGTGGGCTCTGTAACCTCCGCCCACAGTACTGGATAATGTAGGGCTCTGCAGCGAGTGGGACACAGGATAAAGATATTGTGTTAATTAGTTATGTTTGTGAAGGATAGGCATCCAGGAATGAATACAACATTTTTTTAAAATTGAATCTAAAAGTAGATTAAGGTTTCTGTGAATTTACAAACATTTTAGATGCTGGCTGGCATATTTATCAATCAATAATTAAAAAATAAATATTTCTTCCTTTTACCACCAAAGAAAGATGCCAGACAACATCTGAAGTGTCTGACTGTATATAAATTCACAGGAGCCTTGTTCAGTGTATAGATTGAATTAGAAATATATTGTGCTCAGTTGTCTTTGTGACACTTGCTGCACATCCTTAACATGGTTAAGTGCTTGAGCTAGCAACAGACTACTGTAAATTCATTCAAGATTGAGAGATAATTTTGCAGTAGGAAGAAAAGCATGTGAGGTGAGCACAGAGTAACCAAGACTCCTCACCCTCTGGCTCCTCCACATCCATGTGGTTCTGCAGGTAGATGAGAGGAGTCAGCATACTCTCCACATGTTCTGTACAGTTCTGCAGCAGTAGGGACAGGCCTGTCACTAGGGCTCGCTCTATCAGCACCAGCACTGCAGGGTCCATTCTGAGCAGGGGACAAAGATGCATCATTTTCATAAGGATTTGCCCACATGCTGTTTTAGTTTTTTGGCATACAGTGCATCTGTAGCCTCTGTTGTGACTTGCAATTTTTCTCTTAAAAACCTCTCTCATTGCCTGATGTATAAATGCAATACAAGAGTTTGATTTATGAACACTCTAGACCCTTCTTTCCACGTTTGCAGCTCTCAAAGTCATGCATCATCAAAATAGCAATGTTTGATGGAGTCTTCTTTCCCGCATGCTATTTCTTGGCATACAGCGCATCTGTATTCTCTCTTGTGACTTGTAATTTATCTCTTAAGATCCTCTCTCATTTCCTGACATATCAATGCAATACAAGAGTTCTTGAGTTTATGAACACTCAGGACCCTTCTTTGCACTTATCTCTTAAAGTCATGCATCATCAAATTGACAATGTTTGATGGACTTTTCTTAACAGGCTTTATTAATACCTTAAAATCACACAGTAACCAACTTAAGTCACAAGTAAATATTGATTCCCTGTAATTTACTTTGAATTTGATTGATTGATTGATTGTTTTTGCATCCCATCCCTTGGAAATCAATAACACGGACTAAATGAAACAACCCAAATAACTTCAAGATGAAGAAATAAAGAACATCTGCCTTACCTCCTCTGCATGTCCACAGAGACCAGCTCCCTGCCCTGTTTCTTCATGACCTTCTTCAGCCACCTGACGGCGTCCCCGTGGGGGTCGATCAGGAAGGGCGGGCGGTTCCAGGACGACACCAGGATGGCCATGTTCTCAATCTGATGGGGGCTGAAGCCTTGGGTGTTCCACTCCTGTTGGTGTAAAGACATGGTGTCAAACATCAGCACTTGGGAGTTGTACATGTATACATGTATAGACTTTGGCTTTTACACCTACCTACTAGTACATACACTTGAACCTTGGTACATTGTAACATGCTTTCCTATTCCGAAAATAATTTCATCAGGTTGGTAGATCATAGGACATAAGAATTTTCTTTTACACAACCAGTTTTTCTCACCTGCTGACGTTTGGGATAGTGTTCTTCTCGCCGCAAAAGCGCCGCCTACATCGGCTACATATAGCGGCAAGAAGCAGAACTCCAGTTAGAAGCTCTAAGGAAGATGTCTGACAGACATCAAAACGTCAGTAGGTGAGAAAAACTGGTTGTGTAAAAGAAAATTCCTTTGTCCTATGCTTTCCTATTGCTCATTAAGACACCCAGTTTGCAATATTTCATTCTTCACAGTGCAGAGAACTCTTCAACCAGTGGTGGCTAACTATTGATGATTTCTCCAAAACTGCCATAATGTTCAAGAAAGCTGATAAAAGCATGTTCAAGCCCAGATGTTCCTCCTCCTTCTCATAGTCATAATGACATAAATCTACCAGGAACATTCTATGCCACAGTGACATCTCACAATGGCAACAAATGTCAGCTTCATTGTCATATCTTAAAGGGTTCAGCTTCAGGGCCGCAGAGTCTTACCTGTAACTGTTTGCCTCCCACCAGCAGCTTGACCAGGGCTCCCATGTACTTGTTGTACTCCGGCTTGCTGATTACCGGCATGTTCTCCACTGTGTACCCAACAAACCCTTCTGCACTGGCATGGCTGCTCACCTCACTCTCATTCTCACCACCTGCAGCACAAACATTACAGCATGAATCTGTCCTAATATGTCATTATATGCACAAACTTTGTTACATATACACACAACTGGAATGCACATATTGGACATATATCAGACAAAGGCAAATAAAACTTATAGGCAATTTCATTTGTCATCAAGAAATGATCTCGTCTTTAGAAATAGCCAATGACCAAGACATTTTTTAAAAATGAAATAAATGTCTTCTTCACAATTACTTCTTACTCACTTGCTCATTCACTATAAGATTTATTGTATGTTCTTCTGTCCTGGTAAGGTTAGACATACATATATTCCTTACAAACCTGCATTCCCCCCAACTACATTAAAATTAACGCATGTTGTGGTGCATTGACATCAAAAAGCTCTCGAATGGTCTGCAGTCTATGCTGCACAAGAAACAACACCTACCATTGCCCTCTGCTGGTTCACTCTCGTACTGCATGTCTGCCTCCTGGGTCCCCTCTGCTCCCATCTCTGTCTGGGGATTCTCAGTACCAGCCTCTGTGGCAGGAACCTCCGTCTCCTCCTCTGTACCGCTCTTGTCATTGTCAGGGCCAGCTGGAAGGGGAAAGTACCATTGCAGAAATCTGGTATGACTTCAACACATGCTACACCAAGTTAAGCACAGACTGGAGTCTTAACATTCATACAAATACATGCAGCATTGTGGTCAGTTTAACTTGTACTAAATATGATTGACCCTCCATCAGAATAACATCAGTAGTCTTAATACTTCGGTGAAAATGGACGTATTGTAATCAGTTGGTGGAAGGAACTCACCAGTCTCCTCAAAGTGCACCTTCTCCTCAGCCCCGTCTCCTTCAGTGCGCTGCTCTCTATCCGCACTTTTGGCTGTGCTCATCTCCTGTGGTGCTGTAGCCTGTGGTGAGGTAACCACACTTCAGCATTATCATGATTTCAACTTGATGAGGATCTGAAGACCGACTGAAAGCTTGTTGGTAAACACTTTACTTTGTGTCTAGAAATAACAATTTAAAATCTTGTTAATTACCATCACAGAACTTTCATTGGAACTTACCGGTTGTGACAGGAAAGACAGTACATATATACAGGTTAACTTTTCCAGGGAAACTCTCCCTAGCTCTTACAATGAACAGTGGACATGGCTTCTGAAGACCGACTGAAAGCTTGTTGGTAAACACTTTACTTTGTGTATAGAAATAACCATTCAAAATCTTCACAATGTTAATTGCCATCACAGATGAACTTTCATTGGAATTTACCATTATCACAATGTAATTGCCCCCTCAAACAATCACAAACAGTTACACTGCTAATACTCAATTCCAAACTGAAACATACTATATATTCATGTAAGTTCAAGCAACTAAATTCCGTTGTGGGGGACACTTACAAAGAGTTCGCTCTCTGCTTTGGAGGACTCTCCCATGGTGAAGCCATTCTCGGAGTAGTCCCTGATCATGGGACTGCCCGTATCTATAGCCCAGTCAATAACATGGCCTGCATCGGGAGAACAAAATGAAGAATGATCAACGTTTTATCAAATGTTATGGAAGGTGATGAAAAGAAAAGTGATCAAATGACATTATGATATGATCTGCATGTAAGAAAACAACAGAATATTTAATCTTCTTGCGCTAGCCACCCTTCATTATAGTGCAGTGACCTAGGGGGTAGAGTGTTTGCCTTGCATTGAGAAGGTTGGAGGTTTAATTCTTGACCAGGTCACACCACATACAAAGATATGAAAAATGGTTTTCTCTATTTAGCAGTCAGTACTTATAGGAAAGTATATGGGAGTTGAAGACACTCGGTCAGGACTAGTGTCCTACTGTAGTGGCCTACGTGACCTAAGGACTACAGAAAATGAAGTTGGAACACTGCACCAAACCACCAAAAGATGTGGGGAGGACTTTTGAGTTTTTTGACCTACCCTTCATGGGATCCAGGGAGTCGATGACCAACGGTACGCCCCTCTCCTGGAGACAGTGTGGCCAGTGCAGGGTCACCATCATCCTGCGGAACCCGTGGTCGTACGGACCTAGGTAGATGGCAAACGCTGCCGCCATGGCAACGCCTCCAGCGATGCCCACCTCCCGCCTGCCCAGGGAGTTGAAGATCTGTACAAAGTGCTCGTGCTCCTTGGCAAGGATCTGGTAAAAAGTAGGAAGTGATCAGGACTTGTTGTCTTTAAGGATAAGCCATACTAGTTGGCCCCTAAATAGAAATTGTACTGGATTCAAAAATTTTTTCATATAAATATTGTAGTAAAGCAATTTCTTCTGCAGGAATGTGTAAGGTGTATGTTCCTTTTCTCTGTAACCTCCTTTGATCGTACACTTCGTACGTTGTTTAACAATACATTGCACAAAACACTTGTTACCTTCCTGAACCTGGCTGCTGTGTCCAGGTTCCTGTCCATCAGCTCAGTGTTGGCCTCCTGCTCCTTCTTGTCTATAGTGGCCTCCTCAAATCCTTTAGCCAGGTCCTGTAATCTGGTCTCAAGGGCCTGCAAAATGTACAACAAGTCAGATTCTGAAATACTCTGGACAGACAGACAGACACATTGTGTCATTTTTAAATTCCATGAAATTGTCATGACCCTATTAATGATATCAAGCTGATTTGCTCCCTTCAAAGACACTATTATCAACCTGAACGAATGCTTCATGTCATCTTCGACTATATGTCAACTTGCTCTGACACAGAAGAAATTTGAAAAGATTAAGTGAATAAAATGAGGTAGTATAACTGAATGCATTGTTTCAATCAATGCTGGGATATCATGAAATTTCCGTGGTGTAATAGTAAAAGAGATCCCATGTTGGATAGAAACTGAGGCTGAAGGGCCCCATGTGACCTCTGACCTTTCTCTTGGTCTCCAGAGTAGACATCCTGTGCTCGGCCATCTCCACAGCAGCAGCAGTCTGCTCAACCTTGTTGTGCAGCGGCTTCACCTTGGAGATCATCAGTCGGTTGTACCTGCAGGCAAACGACATTTCAGAGTTAAATGAAGGAAAAAATAAAAAACACCGGCATCTTTTATGATTACCAAGTGTACAAAGCTATTCCTAGGGGGATTTCACGGAAATCCAAGATTCCATCCAGTATACACATATAGGTATAAGAAATATTCTCCAATGATTTTCCAATGTTGACATCAAGGCATATATTTCTGGATTGTGTACTACCAGTAGTAAAAAAGACAACTCCGTGATCATGTCTTTTATGGAGTCATTTGTTACTTTGTGATGTCACTTTTTCATGATATCATTTTGGCCACCTTAGACTATAGCTTGCAAAATGTGTACTCACCTGACAACACCCCTGACCCATTTGCACAGGGTAGCCACGGCCACGTTGTTGTCTGCCTTAGCCTGCATGGTTTCTGGTGTGAAGCCTGGTTTCTTCAGGTACTGCTCCACAACCTCTATCGTCTCCTCTGGGAGCTGGTTCTCATCAAACCCTAGCAGCTCCTCACGGAATCTGTGAGGGGGGGGGGGGCACATTTCATATCAATGACTGGAAGTTTAGACTCATAGATTATATGGTAAGTGACAATAGATAAAATGTTCATACTGTTGAAAGGCAATATTTAACTTGTCTTATCTACTAACACACTACACACACACATATACTGTCCGGTTTATCATCTGTTGTTCCCCATCCTGTGGGGGTTAGATCTGCTAACAGCTAAAACAAACATGCCTGCTTGTCTGGAAAAGACTATGATAAACATCAGTTTAGATTAATACACAGAGCGAGGAGCACTTTCTAAATATTCAACACTGATAATAAAAAATCTATCATGTTAACCTTTTATTCAACATACATTCTTGTGCTCGACCTCCGTTCAAAAGCAAAACAGTCTCACTCTGCAGTACAAACTTTGAGGTTAAAGTGGCCAAATTTGGTATAACCGTGTCAGATATTCAAATATTTTATATAAGAAAGAATATTTCTTGATTTGTACTCACCTTTCCAGGTTGGCCATCTGCCGTTTGGCCCCCTTGTTCCAGGTCAAGTCAGAGTTGGGGGATTTCACTGAAGAAAAGAAGATACTGTTTTTGAACCTTGTTTATTCATGATTGCTTTATCTCTCATTTTACCTGATGTCAAACATAAAAATGTTACAGTAGTATAATAGCTGCTTAAAGGATGATGCATACATAACATGATGATGGCTGCCATGAGGTCCTCGAGGACAGGGTCGGGCTGGTGCAGGGAGCGCAGTGCCACCAGGTGGTCCATGTTCATGGCCTCCACCACCTTCTTAGTGTCTGCCACGATGGCAATGGCCTTGTACACAGCTCTCTCATGTGCTACCTGGTAGTCTGGCAGGGACTGAAGCAAACAAATGAAGGGACATTTTGATATGTGTCAGACAGACTGTGACAAGATTCTGATAGAGGCTGTTTCATGTGATTGTACAGAAACCTTGAAAGGTTGAATTAAGTCATTGTATCATAAAATGGTGAATAAAGAAAGCATCTCTCATACAATGAATCAAGTCTAATAGACATGCATTTACTACACAATTAGATATCTAGGATGTTTTGGTTTTACTTTTTTAAGTGCTAATTCTGTGATGTCTATGAACAATAAGTATTTCCTCCAGTCTTTTCTTATTGTACCTTCTTCAGATGATATATCTTCTGGAGTTGTCTCCTGACAATGCGGACCTGCTGCTCTGTGATGGCAGTGTCCTGCCCTATCTGTGCCAGCAGCTGGATGGTACCCTGTATTGTGGTGCATTAATGTGTAGCCTTTTAGCATCTTGTAGTGAACAGGTAGGTTTGAAGAGGATTGCTGAGAGAGATTGTATACTGTAGAGGTGCTATGTAGTGTGAGGTAAAACCCAAGAAGGTAATCTTAGTACAAGCACAATTGCTGACAAAATTATTTAGAAAGTTATTAAATGTTGGGAAATCTTAGCTGTATTAGCTAAAGTGTATAAATGTTGTGATTACCTGTTTCCTCTCCATTAGCACCACCCTCTCATGTTCCAGCTGTGTCTTCAGCTGCATGGCCTTCTTGTTTTCTGCATCGATCCTCTCCAGGATCTGTTTCATCCTCTCATGCAGGAACAGGACCTCCTCAAACCTCTGGGCTGACATGGCCACAAACCTGAGAAGGGGAGGGGGATGTTCATTTTGTCAAAACTCTTTAGCTGCATAGTACCTGTTACACAGTAGGAATTTATGACAGAAGACAGTAAATTGTTTGAGTGAGAGGTGTCCTTTTACTTTAGAGATAAAATATTCAACATACTGTTATCATGACATTATTATTTTGGCTAGTAATATGACAGTGCCACCTGATTATGGTTAAAAGTTGGGTCCATACATTCTGTACTTACTTGTAAGACTATTGGCCTGGTCCACTGTGCAGCAGTGGGGCAGTCAGGATAAAGAAGGAAGAAAGTAGAAGAGTAAAGAAGGAAGGACAAAACACTATCTCTTAAAGTATTAACAGTCAAGTGACACATTTTCATACATGGGATGGGACACTTATGGCATGGGTAGAAAAGATTTTAAACCATGTAAGCCATATTGGTTCTGCCCCTAATGATATCCATCAAGGACATATTGCAACAAAGCAATAAGATGATACCTTGTAATTCAGTAAACGAAAGGCAAGAATGTTGGACTACATTTGATGAAACCTTGACAGTATAAAAAAAAAAAATTTAGCAGAGCAGACATTGACTTGTTCCATGTCAGCAGAAGTTGACGGATCACTCAGACACAAAGTTAAACCTTACCGCTCCACAAACTTCTCATAAGAGGCGTTGGTGATGTGGCGGAACTCTCCCCAGCTGATCTCCTGTCCGTCCTGTTGCCGTAGCGATATGTGCATGGAGGAGAGGAGGTGGGCCAGGTTCTCTCGCTGCACCACAGGGAAATTCTCAGCATCTGCATAGAAAAATAGCCAGTGTGATATATATGTAGTATAGGAAGTATTTGTGCAAAAGTTTCCACTGGTTGCACAATGCACTATTCATAGCAATGAATTCAGCACCACGGACAGTACTGGGCAAAAAGCAACTGAGAAGCTGCAACAAGGGAAATTCTCTGGCTCTGCATAAAAAAAGGGTATTGAGATCAAATCGACTTGATTCCTTTTTGTTTCATATTGCTCTAAGTACAGTTTATATTAGGTTATCTTCCAGGCACAGATTGTTTTCTCTTCATGAAATCTCTGCAAAAATGTGTTCCCTCCATGGCATGATTCAACCTAATACTAACTTTTCATGCTGAAGACATCAAGTTTGGCTGTCTAGATGAGCAATAACATTCCAAAAAATAATATGGTTAAGTCAACTGAAGGATGGTGCATCTGTGTCTAAACATGAAAATCATTTAGCAGGGTAGAGTCTTATCTGTTTTATACGCACCTTTCAGATGATAGTAGGCATGTTCCACCAGCTGCTGCCTCTCCCAGTGCCCCAGAAACAGGATGTTGCTGCGGCTGAAGAGAGCAGGAAACGACCGGCAGCGGCGCTGGAAGTCCGGTCCCATGGACGGGAAGATCAGGCAGATGCGGAAGTTCTTGGTGGCAGTTCTGTAAAGGGGAATTTTAAATAACATTACTTTGTATATGAAGTTAATTTTACAATAGACTGTACTGTTTTATGGTAAAAGCCAAGAGTATGGAAATATTTGCCAATACAAGCCTTTTGAGTGCAGCATATATGAAACAAGACTGATGCACTCTTCTATGCTAATAACATTCTCTGTCAAATAAATTTCCTGTGGTTACCTTTTTGTTTCAACTCAGGTATGAGCTGCATTCTACCATTGCAGTCTCTCTATGTGTTGCACAGTCCAAAGAAGGTCCACTGTCATTCTTTGTCTACTGAACCACTTGTGACCAAATAAACAACAACAAAAAGTCTTAGTTAAGAGATACAAATGCTTAAAGTCCCAGACTGACCTGAGGAAGAAGTCCCATGCAATCTCCCTGGTGTAGGTGAGCCCTGCCTGGGTCACCTCTGTCCTGATGGAGTTGACGATGGCTGTCTGCTCCTCAGGAGTGAAGAGTCGTGACGTCACTCCCGTCACCACAAAGTCAGTGATGGGCACCAGAAACTCCTCTTCCAACAGTTCCTCTTCTGTCAGGATGCACAGCAGCTTTTCTCCCTACAAGTGGTTCAATGGAGAAATGGAAACACCAACTATGAATAGGTAGCAAATAGGAAGTGGCAGAAGGTCTGGACACATTTTTAGTCATTTCTAAGTTGGACAGTTTCATTAGGGACCTTCAAACATTCAGAATGCTTAGAAAATGATGCTTGGTTGAGAAAACTGCACAATGATGGTACACATGTACTGTCTTGTTAGCTAACCCCAATGTTCCAAACATGTCTCCTTATCCTGAACAATTTGTAGTAGTGTTTTGATGCAAACACATTTCCACTGTGGTTGCCTTTAAAACTAAGAGACAGATGAGTGAGACTGTCCCACCTTAGCTCCAGCTTTAGTATAGGCTGCCAGCAGCTCAGACTTGAAGAGTGCCAGCCTGTCCTGGCTGCTTCCATCTCCCCCATCTGTTACAGGGTTGATCTTGAGGGGCTGGAAGCCACACAGGTGGGCGGACAGACGGGCGACGAGGGGGGCGATCCCAGGACAGCCCTCCCCACACAACAGGGCATGGGCCACCTCATGTGGACTGATGATCACACGGCAAAGCCGGGCAATGTTCTCCATGATTGTCTGTCAGAAAAAAGAAGTCACCCATTATAATAATGTCAGGGGAATGTGATGTTGTTAAAATGTCTGTATGATTGGTTCTATTAAAGAGAGTTACTCAGCATTGCTAATTTTATGACCTTGCCTTGACTTTGCCACGGGAAAATAAAAAATGTTACAGAATGGAAAGCATGACCATTGCATCAGGCTTCAGAAAGAATAACTGCCGATTTCAAAATGATGAATATGCACTTAACATTCTCCTTACTCTAATAGTTGCTTTCAAATTCATACAGTAATCATCAAGTTGAAATCATATGAAGCGTAAAAATAAAAGCAAATAAAAGAAAACATACATATTAGATTAGCGTGAAAAAATTTATCTTTATCTAAAGTTACATTGTGGAATGACAGCTTCATGATGGGGTTGCTCTTATTGTACTCCCTCAGCCCCTCCTTCATCACGTCTCTCATGGCCTCCTCGTCGAAGCACGGCACAAACAGGTCGGTGGTGTTATCCTCCGCCCTGAGCTCTGACCCCCCTCCCGCAGCGCTCTGTGGCCCGGCGGTCACCAGCCCACTCTCGTTCTCCTCGATGCTGCTGAAGATGGGCTGTTTGGGGTTGATGACCAGGTTGAGCTGGAGAGGTACAACCACAGTTGTGGTGAACATGACAGTGGGAAAGGTCAACATGCACACCTTTGAATGATACATAGAATTGTGCATACTAATCAAATTCTTTTGAAATCTTAATTCCATATCCTGAATTATATTGTCAACAGCGTGTGCCCTTTGTAATAGCAAACTGCTCATTTGGAAGCGCTGGCTTCATGATGAAAAAATTTACCTTACTTACCTGATACTTCAAAATCATGTGGAAGTATTATCAACTAGTATCATTAACACCCTGAATGCTGTTTCAGACTAACTCATCAAAACTTCCAACACAACAACTACCTCAAAAGAAGGCTACTCTTGATGTGTACAACTTAACGCTTGGTAACTCAAACCATGGCAGGAATGTCCTCCATATAACAACCTATTCACCTACTCATGGCATAAACAAACCTCTTCCTCATTAGTGAAGTGTTTCCTGGCAGCTGTGACAAAGGCCTGCTTGTATCTGGACACGTCCACCTCATTTACCATCCGATGTCCATAAACCCAGTTACACTCATGGGTCCACAAGTACAGGAGGTCTTCTGGCTTGATGCCAGGTTTCAGCGAGAGGCAGAGGTTCCTACATGGCAGTGAATGGCACAGTTAGGGGTAAAGAGTCTTCTATTTATTTCAACTAGCACACAGACAGTAGGTAGTAGTTGTAGAAGTATGCAGTATTTGATTTATACTATTGCTGGCATCCCTGACACACTGGTGGGCAACAGTCAGCTAGTCTTCAAACTGCACTTCCAAGCAGCTCTGTTCAGCGGGTTCAAGCTGTTTAGGTACATCTTGCAATTTTTTCCAGACTTTTTATGGCTTAACACAGATGACAGCTACAGTGAATCAAATATCTTGTCCATATTTACAAAAGTTCCTTATGACCCCATCCACTGTATACTTGTCCAAACTAATAGCACCACAAATTCAGCACCACGGAAAGTACTGGGTAGGAAGCTTCTGTCTTTTTCATGTTTAAACAATTGACTACACTTGTCTGGTAGAAGACAATGTTCCTAAAAAGCATAAACAAGGGTAGCGAGACTGACTTGAATATCCTGAGCAGGTCCCTGATGGTGAAGATGTAGTGGACCCTCTCAGAGGTGCTGAGAAACATGGAGCGCATCTTGTCCTGTGTCTCCAGGGCAACCGTAACCAAAGTGGACAGCAGGTCCTTCAGATGCTCCTCACCATGAGACTCCTGCCCACCCTGCAGGGGTAGTGGTTTATTCAGTACACAGAAAATACCAAACACTTTTAATTAGCAAAGCTTATCATCTGTGAGCCTGGGAAAATTGGGCAGTGCAAAGTTGACAGAGTTGACATACTAGTAGTAAATGCTAACAACTTACTTAATAAAAACAAAATGATCTTTAAAAGATTAAATTTCAAAGAAAAAATAACAATCATTCCACACAGAATGCCGTACGTATCTTTCTTTCTGCATAATCATGCTAGCTTCCTTCACCCTATCACACGCACTTGTCATAGTGCCATTTCTAAGGTTGCTACTCTTCCTATACTGGGAAGGAATTCTACGGTGTGTGTTTTCTACCTTGTCGTGCTGTGAGCTGGCCAGCCCTTGGATGGAGCTGCCTGCCATCATGTGGCCGGAGCTGGCTGAGGTGAAGTGAGTGGTCAGCAGGGTGGTGAAGATGTAGTGCAGCTCATTAGTCCTGGAGATACAGGAGGTTCATGGTTACTTTTGATAATTAAAGATGACTTCCTGACAACAAATAGTACAAGATATCATCAAAATGATTCATCAAGGACAAAGAGCGAATGATGGAGGGAAAGAACCTTTCAGAAGATTAACAAGAACATTGAGGACACCATTTAAAGGTTGTATTCAAAATAAATTGCTCCCCAGAAATTTGGACAGCCCCAGTTGGAAATGGAAAGAAACCTTTGTGCCCTAGTTACCATACAGACACTTTTGCAAAAGGATGTTATGTGATGAATTGCTTGTAACATTTTTTACACTAGGGATATCCTCTAGACTTACTTTGGATAAGGGCAGTTGAAGATGGCGAAGTGCCTGAGGAGCCTGGAGCTGAGGCTGGGCACAGGTGCGGTGGTGTTGGGGTTGACGGTGCTGACGTACGTCACATTCTTCACCTGTCGCCACTGCTGGGTCACGGGGTCAAACACTCCACCACAGTCTATGTGCTGGCGGATTATCTCATTGGCCGATTGACTCTGGTATGCATCAACCTAGGAAGGATATATATTCAGACCCCCATTACACTTGTGCATAACATTTAATTCAAGAGAGACAAAGACAAAGTTTTAGTGCTAAAAAGCTGGATTTGTTTCATTCTATCATCTACTTTTTATATATATCCATCCTATCTCTGAGATATTCTATTCAAAGAAGGTAATGATTAGATTTAAAGCAATTTTAAATGAGCCAATGCTTCTTACTAAGTGTACATCTTTATCTCTATCTTCTCTCCTGAAGAGTAGCTGTTGGTAGACAACTTAGTCAAAGTCAAAACACCACACGCAGTCTTACCCTGGCTAGGTTCATATCATCCACCACCACCATGAGTCTCTTGTTGCCCTTGGGGATGTATGTACGGCCGTGTTTCCACTCCAGGGTCTCCTCTATTGTCTTCCACAGCCAGCGAGCTGTGGTGAACCTGAACAGCAAAAATATATATTGTTACATGTATGAATCATCTTGTAAATGTGACAATCTCTTATTTTGCTGTTCAATTACATTGCATTGAGCAGAGTGTGAGTGGCACCCTTGGCATGTGCATGTAGCAATGCTGGAATACAAAGTTTGTATGCAATAAGTCTGATAGGAAAATCTGAACTTCTGAGTCAAAGATAATATCGGTTGTACCCAGTACTTAAACATTTACTTCTGTTTGTCCAATATTTAAGGCTTCAAGACAGCAGTGTATCCAAACAGAGTATAGTTCAGTTAGCAAAAGTCAATCTTGCCATGTTTTGTGGTAGTATCATCAACAATACAGATACTGTAACAAGCAGTTATGTGCTGTTTGCTAATTGCAAACTTTACACAAGGTGAATGCCTACTTTTAAGCCCTACGGTGAAATAAAGTGCCTTAAAACTTAAGAATTTTCCTAACACCATATCCCCATGACCCACCTGTTGGACCTGACAGTGATGGACCTGGCCTCAGCCATCTCCCCCATACAGAACGTGCGCACCCTGTCCTTCATGATGGCCGTCTTCCCACACCCCGCCTCCCCAACAAACATCACCGGCTTGTTGGAGTCAAACAGCAGCCCCAGCAAGTAGGACAGTTGCTGTACAGACAGGAATGCATAGTACATGTATATGACTCACCAAATTGAGCTAAAACACTCAGATTTGTTTTAAAACAAAATGCAGAAGGGAAAGCAATGTTTGATAAAGGGAGACGGTACATTTGATACACTAGGTAGCAGATCAGGTAAGCTGAAACATTCACATAATACTTAAAGTGTTTACGTAGATACAAACACATAAGGTAGGCTTGAAACACAAGGTATCACCAGAAAAGATGAAACTCTTTCATTCCTTTTGAGACCAAATGTAGAAGGGAAAGCTGAGACAGATACTGGTGCACATGCATCAAGTATTCAAACCACATCTGTACCACTTACCTCAACAGTCACAGTGTGGACATAGGCATCTGGGGGGATTCCCTGGCCGTGAGGCAGGGAGTAGGCAGGGACAGCATCCAGCCAGTTGGTCCATTCTCTGTTCTCAGTGTCAACATAGTAGTCCCAGACCTAGGGTGGGGCACAGGATAATCCAATTAGCACTTTGTCTTGTAGCACAGCTAGAAAGCCAGGTCTAGGACTAAGATTGCTTTCACGTTTGATTATAACAAAAGTTTATCTATTCATTGTTTTGTTTACTTATTGTTTGTTTATTCATTTGCACAAGAAAATACATAAAACATAATACAAATAGCAATACATAAAAACAGGTGCAACAGGAGGAAAAATCATATGTAGCTTAAACTAAATCCTGCTAAAAAAACTAAATTAATCACAGTTGTCTTTTTTTTATATATCATAAAAGTAAAAGTAATATACATAGTGTGGTTGCGGTACATAATAAATAAGGACAAGCAAGTAATGAATTATGATAGAAGAGGAACTGAATATATGATTCTACTCCAGGGGGCTAGTGTTGCTTATTAGATGGGTTTTCAAGGCATCTTTGTACTGTCAGAAAAGAGGTGTTTGTATATTCAGTAGCATACCTCTCCAGACTCAGGATAGTCCACACCGTCCGGGCCGGCCACAAACTGGTGCCTCCACCACTGGGAGAAGGCTGTCTGATAGTCTGCCTCCAGCGTGCCGGCAAATGCCCAGATGGCTGCAAAGTTGAAGAACCTCTCCATCTCCACTTCTGTCACATCAGTCTGCTGAGTCAATAGGGACTGCAGGAGGAGTGTGAGTGAATGATGAGTCAATAAGGGAATAACTAGAAAGACAGCAACAATAAGAAACAAAAGATGCAAGGATAGATATATCTGAAGTAATGAAGTACACAAAATGTCAATAACTATATAATATCCCAACTATTCTTGGTCTAGTTAACAAGTAGGTATTGCTCATAAAGGTATCACGAGACTGGGGGACAGATAACATAGTGACTAACATGTGTAACAATATTCATTACACCTGACAATTGTACTGGAGAACTTGTTCCAATTGGCACCAGTAATATCTAGTACAAGAAATGTGACCATTTTGCTTTTGAATGCCTTTCAGCACCATGGACATGTAACCTTAATTAACATTGATCTATTGCCACTTTGAAAAACAGTGGATTTTGGAGATTTCTGGTACAGCACCCATCCAGCTTTGCACAGTGTAGAACAGTAGATACAGGAGTGCAGATCTGTTGGAGATCTGTGTGGACATATTTTTCAGGGTGGCAAAAATACATACCCTGCTGTGGAATTACATGTATGTTAGTAGATGTTACCTCTCAAGAATGCTTCAAAGACTGAAGTAAAAAGAAAAATCAGCGTTGTAATGTCTTTTTCCTCACCTCTAACAGAGCACAGAAGGTGGACACCATGTTGGCATCAGTGACAGGTACCACTCTCCTCATGCGGGGCCTGGCTGCTGACTCACGGCTGCCAAGCATGGCGGTTGGGGACGTGCACGCAGCCAAGTACTCCAGGCACGGGCCTTTACGATAAAAATGAAAAGATCAACTTCTTGAAGTGATCTATTGTAAGAGATGAATAATATTCATACTTCTACAGAATGAAAGATGCTGCGCGCAGCTGGAAATTCTTCATCTGTGTTGGAAGAATTCACTGAGTCACTGAATCATGTTTTATCTGTGACATCGTAGAAGTAATGGATTGGTCCTTTGTTGACAAAGACTGGTGCTGTAAACAAAATATTGGGTACACCTCATTTTTCCAACATGACGTAGAAATTGTTGTTTAACCCAGGGTCTGCTTCAGTATAATTGATAGTTTAATTAAGGTTTTTGAATATATGTCAGGGTAGAGACTCCGATCTGGTAGAATTGGCGTTTTTGCTGGTAGAGATCGCAATCAGAGTCCCTGTCGACAAAATCTTCAATCAGGATCTCCACCGACAGAATCTCTGATTCTACCACTGTGACATCAGAGTCTCTACCTTGACATTATATCTTTTTTACCTATGTACTTGTCGGCCAGACTCCTCAGCATGTCCTGCTCCTTGTCCGGCCTGCCGTCCAGCCAGCGCGCCAGGACCAGCTGCCAGCCCACGTCAGACATGTCCATACTCAAGACAGCCAGCCGGCTCACCATGGACGGGCTCACGTGGGCCAGGGTCTCCATCTGGGTACAAACAATCAATACCATCATCTCCTGCTTCTAGCAACCCCTGAAATACACTGCACCCTGATATTCAGTCATTATCTAAACTCTCTGTCTGTTACTTCAGAAAAAGAAATCTTCCATTTGTATTCACTACCCAGCTGTAGTCTGAAAGCTTGTTACTAGTTAGATGGATGGATATACATGTATGTCTGAATCTACACAAATGTTCTGTTACCTAAAAGGTACAGGGCGGGACATGTCAATCTTCAAAGTTGAAGTCAACGACATCTAACTGTTACAACAACAGATGGACTCTTACCTCCCAGAAGATTCTGAGTGAGTCTGCAATCTTCATCCTCTCATTGTTTCCAGTAACAAGGTAGCCTGGACACAGCAGACAAGCAAAGTTTAGCAAATAAAGGAGAAGCAAACAAATAAGAATACAATGCAGCTAAGCACTAGAGTACTGGGATCATATTGGAGGTGATGATCATGCATTTATGTACAAGGACATTAGCTTAGGAAAAAATTGACAGACGTTTACCTTCATGATGCAGCAGGCTGTCAAACATCTCTATCTGGCTGTCATCCACCTATAACAAAAACAAAATCATACACGTCACATGTTGGACAGGTGTGTCAATCAAAAAATATAATTCCTCAACACCAGACACAAGGTTAACAAATTTGACTAAAATTTCTGGCTATATTCTATCTATACTTTCTCATATCCAGATTATCTAAAACATGTCAATGGCATTCATAAAACACCTAACAGACAGTTCTGATTGACTATTTGTCACAAAACACACTAGTTGGTCACATGTACAGAACATGACTAGGGTATGATATACAAGCATCTCTAACAGATACAGAACATGTCATAGAAGAAAATCCCTGTGACTAAACTAAAGTCTGTTGTTACCTCTCCATCCAGCTGGAGGATCTTCATGACAGGTTTACTGCGGAGGAAGTCTGCGCTGGAGTGCAGCATGCAGTACCTCCTCAACAAGGAGGGGAGGATGCCGTGGTGCCACTCCCTGGGAAACAAACATTGCAAAATTACACAAAAAACTACCTATCTGCACTGGAGTGCAGCATGCAGTACCTCCTAAGCAGGGAGGGAAGGATGTTGTCCCTGGGAAACAAACATCGCGAAATTACAGATATACAGTAAGAGAAATAAGAGACTACATATACACGTATGTAGTGAAGATTACAGGCACTTCATTATACCTGCACACAAGCACAACTGCATAAACTAAGAAATGAACATACATGTATTTTGGATCCATGAAATGTTGATGAAGGCTAGACATCCAGGTAGAATATTACATGATACAAAATAAGATAATTTATCCAGTTGCTTGGTCTATTTTCTATGTACAACTATTTCATTTTAGGGAATATACTTCTAACCTAAGCAAGATATTTTCCTAATCTAAGGTGAGAATTATTCTTACATGGCCAAAGTGCATTATGTCACAGCAGGATTAAACAATTTCTGAGTCCGACAAGATAACAGCAACAAGAACAACCTTGTGGCAGGGTCGTTGAAGCCAAAGAGCTCCTCTGACTCCATGGCCCTGGTGAAGACAGTCTGTGCTGACACAGTCTTGCCCATCTGTCTCTGGGCTGTGATGAAGGTCTGCAGGCAGCTGCTCTTCCCACACCCTGCAGGACCTGTCACAATGATCTGTGGGGGGAGGGGGCACATTTTGTTACACCTTTGTCCACCATCCTGATATAATGTCTCCCTTAGATCTCCAATGCAACATCCCCCAGTGTTATGCATCTCATGTATATCTGAACTGTGCATACCAGAAAGGCACAGCATTAAAAATCTAACAAACACACAGTATTTCAAACTAAGAACTAAATATATGACACTACGTCTGAGAAAAGAGCATGGTTCAAGGTCTACAACTCAAGAACAAAGGTAGTAAATACAACGTGGCAGAAAATTGTTAATGGACGCTATATATAAGAAATATATTCCATATCTATAGCACTTACAGCAGGATGCGTGTTAGCCATCTGCACCAGCTGTGCCACTCTGGCCTGGAAGGCCGTTCCAGGCATCAGTCCCAGCTCGTTGGTTGCCACGGTGATGGCCGCGGACATGTCGTCCAGGGGGCCTGGTTTTTCATTGGTGGGCGTGGGAACAAAACGTTCCTTCTCCTCCCTCTTCACCTTCACCAGCGGGGTGTTCAACTTCGCACCACCTGGTGTAACAACAGCATCAAAATGCAAAATCAAACCATCTTTGCTACTTAACTGATTTGCTACTTGATCATCTCTAATGCTAAACTAATGCTTACTTACAGGTGTGATTTAACCTGATCTTAATCTTTTCCATTTTGTAAGGATGCTAGAATTTATAGCCATTTATTTTTGTCCATTAGCGACACGATCTGTGAAATGACAGATGCTGGGTAAAACTTCTCAGATTTCCAGAAAGAGCAATGAGATTGATGCTTGCTCAATTACCACAACAACTTACCACATTCATTCTACGTTATCTTCAAAATATCCACGCCAATATCATTTCCATCAATCTTACTTAATTTCAATTGTTACTCTATAAAAAGATGTCCCACCTCTCTGGTCTGTTGGTTCCCCTTCAAAGGTCATGGGGACGTTGACCCCAGGGAAGAGGTCACCCATGAGTGTCATGAAGATGCTGGCGTCGCGCCCGTTGAGCCGCGGCATGAAGGTGTTTCTGATGGCCGTGACCAGGGCCTCCTGCTCCATAGATGCTACAGTCTCTGCATCTGGCAGCAGACTGTCCGCTTCTGCAGGAAGGTAGGAATACGTTAGTGATGCATGTCTACAAAAGTCTGGGTCTCAGAGTTTGCGACAGTCTCCACAAATTATGTATTTTATCAAGGAGAACTCCGGGAAGAGTACTGGATGTATTTCAACTCTAATAGAGATTCCTTGATAACAAACAAAAAGGCAAACATACAAACAAGGTGTGATAAAAATTGAGACATTCCTGGTCTTGCCAAACAGCCTAACACCTGGACAGTGCATTTCTTTCTTGCCAAAATCATATTGTGTGAAGATACACTAAATGTGAAATAACCATTTGTGAGTTGAATCCGAAACCAATCTTACTTGGAGAAGATCTAAAAGCAGCCAAGACAACACTATGCTAAAAGGAGGTGCAAAACAGGGCATGCTGGAATAAAAAGACAGCCTGACAGACTAAGGTCTAAGGATGAGTTTCACTTGGTGGCCAATAGAACTTGTTTTACCCAAATGTTAAGACCTACCATTGTAGCCATCCTTCTCCCCCTCCTGCCCCTGAGCTGTTTGGTCCCCTGCTGGCTCAGGGGATGGCTCAGGAGAATCCTTGCTGGAGGCTACAGTACTCCCTGCATAGCCTGGAACACTTCGCACTGGGAACAAAATCCTGTGGTTAGATTCCATTCAACTTGGGCTCTAAAGTTAGACACAGTAAAACCAGGATGGTTGCTGTAACACAAAAAACTTACCTGTCAGAACCTCCCATTATATTTCTGCAGGTATCATAGAAAATATTGGAAGGACCAGTGCTTAGAATTTGGATTTAAAGTGGCATCAGAAAATGTGTTTTACTTTTAGCTCTATTCGAGAGGGAGTGAAACACCAAACACTTGTCAGTTTCACTACTGTCTTTGCTTGTCAGTAAAACTAAGTATGACTAAAGGTGCCTAGTCTCACCACCCCTATCTCACCTTACTCTCAATAGAAGAATTCTCATAAACCCTTACACCTGTATACACCTGTCAGTTGCAATACTATGTTGTGTTATCAGTTCAGTTTCAAATCCTACCCAGGAATACTAGGTGCTGGTTAGTACTAAACAACAACAGGTTACAATTATACATAGTGACCTTGTGGTATAAGAGTGAGGTTCTGGTGCTTGTTAACATGTATATCAATGGTACATTTTTTACACAACCATGCGGAATGCTACTACACTAGTATGAGCCACACAAGATTCACTCTTTGGGGTCACATGCCCTAGATCATGCCAAAGAAGCAACATAATAACTAGGCATGCTTATGTAAGCACACAGCATGCACATTTGATAGTAAGAAATATCAAAGGTACAGCAGACCAGGGTGCAATATTAGTTAAGCTGCTACAGTGGATACCTTTAGCCCGCCATTTTGATGCCATGTCCATAACCAAGGGCATTTGTTTCAAGTCAGGACCTAAGCAGGCAGCAGCAGTAACAACATGATACATAAAAAGCAGCATTTATCATGATTGTTAATAAGCAAATATGCACATCACCTACCAAAGATATAAAAGCCGGAAGTTCTGCTGCAGAATTACAGAAATCTGCTGGATGTCCCATAGTCAAACGTATCATTTGTTTTGGTAACACCTAGCCACAGACCATACACTGTATCATAGAAAGTCCTCAACAACTTCTCGAGTTATGTTTGTCACACAGAAACACATAGACACACACTTGACCTAAAACGATGATTCACAGAGGTAATAAAATTTGGCAAGCAACATTGTCTATCATGCTGTGATTACTTTATCAGCTTTGGTCTTCATACTGTCTTCATACAATTACAGTTACAAGCTATACAAATGTCACTGCCCCATCCTACACAGTATGTCAAAAGTTGCCACTCAAAGTCATGAAAAAGATGTTACATACTTTCTGCTGCCATGGCTGCCATCTCCTTCTCTGTGGCGTACTGACAGAGCATGGCATCCAGAGTCACCCCCGCATCGGAGATGACGTTCTTCAGGTTCTGTATACTCAAGCCGTGGGTCCCACTCACACCACGCTCACCTGCAAAAAACATGTCACTATGTTCAATCCACAAGGATGTCCATGGACTAACATACTAAGACACACTAAGGAGATCAATTTTGTAAAATAGACAATCTGAGTATCATGCTGTATGGTGAACATGATGTTTGGCAAAAGCAGATTCTTGCAAAGCTATACTATCTAAATGACTAGTATTAAAAACTTTTTTGGTTCAATTGACACTCAAATCTGAAGAGTTTTGTTTGCTCACCAAGAATAGTTTTCGTAGAGATGAAGGTGACTGTGGTCAACATCTTCTTGCACAAGTCGCGCAGGGTGATCAGCTTCTTGGCAAGGACAGCAGCCTGTAGGAATCCTACATACAGTAAAGCACAAACAGTATAATTACATCATGGTTGAAACATGGAATGCTCTACACCAAATTTTAGTGGTTTGGCTATGAATCATGTGGAATTAAAACTACTGATGACTCTTTATGTAAAACTAAAAGGGCATACAGATCCACTTTGATTCTCTTGTATCCCATTTAAGAAAAATCTGACACAAATTTATTGGAGAACATGGTGACAGGGGCTGTTGTAGAGGATTTACAAGGGCGGATGGTACAGTGTTGTAGCAGCACAAGATTCAGCACCATGGAAAGTCAATGTAACAATACTTATTTTTTACACAATTGAGTATCATGTTAAAGGAAATAACTTGGGATATGAACTACTCTTTCCAAAGGTGTAATTTCCCTCCTTGTAAAAGGGGCTTATCAAGAGTTTGATGTCAATATAGGACACTGTGTGTATAGATTGTAACACAGCCAATAGGCTGCCATCAACTACCCACAGCTGAAGCCCCAATCACACATTCAGGATCTTCCCATAACTTTGCCTCTGACCACTTCCACTATGAAGTAGAATATAACTTTCCTGACTTAGATTATTCAAAATTCATTGTTGACTGGTGCAGTAGAACACCCAAATGACAAACTCTCAACCATGGTCAGAAGATCAGGAGGCCATGGTTGTTTAGGTGTGACAAGGTCTTCATCAATCCTTACCCTGACTCCACAGCATGACTTCCATGGCCAGTCCCAGGTCGGTATTCACCACAGACACCACCCTGAACAGCTGGAGGATGGCTGATGGAAGACAGGCCACGGCTGACTTGAATGACAGGTGTCCATCACTCTGGGTGTGGCCCATCACAACCGTGCTACTGATGGTGGCAAAACATGCCCCGCCCAGCTGCAGGGTCACCTGTAGTGTAAAGGTTATGGTGAAACATTATTGTCCCCCAATGTATGGCAAATGATCCAAAAGTATTCTTCTTGTATTTTTCCAGCCCAGATCTGTTCAGGATATCCAGTAAGTACAAACCAAATTCTCCCTTTGGTGTCAATTTCTGTCTTGACGGAAGTGTTAAGCCAACTTTTTGAGTATCAATCTTTGGCTACTTATGGTACAGCGTATCAAAAAGAATCTGATGTACTTAGTTACAGTAATTTAATCCAAAATTTCAAATTGAGAATTCACAGTAAATCGCACTTTCTTCATTCTTCAATTTCTGTTATCCACACCTGGCTGTGAATAGTGCTACTACAGACACTTTTCACAAGAGCTATACAGTGGTACCTGAATAATTATACACACATGCACAAAAGTGGATATGAAATGTTCAATTTGGTACAATGGTAAAGAAGTACTGCAAACTAGTGCAATGGCCAAGTGTGTAAAGTTTTTGCCTTGAAGTCAGTAGGTTGTGAGTTTGGTCCCTGGCCATGTCATACCAAAATGGTACATGCTGCTTTACCTGCTTTCAGCATTTGGGAATGAGTATGGAGGTTGAACACACACCACTACAAGTGGACCATCCTCCTGCTGTAATGATTGCACAAATGTTGTGTGACCAAAGGCTACAGAAACAGAGATGGGCGCCACCCTACACACCATCTGGTGCGGTAAGGACTTCAAGTTAAAGAAGTACTGACCTCCTCCCCCTGCAGGTTGACTGCAGGTTTGCCTGCCTGCTGCGCCTCCTGCACGGCCCGCAGCAGCTGCGCCATGACGGACAGAAGGGACGGCTGCAGGATGTCCAGGTGCAGGAAGGCCACCCAACAGCCTGCAGGGAAATCATGTTATGTCAACTGCACAGGGTTCACCCCTCATAGATTTATTAGATGTACTATTACAATATCATATTATAGGCGAAACAACAATGCTAAAAGTACTAGTATTCTTGCATGATGTTCTTTGTGATACATTTTTACTTCACACCCACTCAATATGTTAGATAAGTTTTAACAAAAAAGCTGTTCAGTGGTAACTTGGAGATTTCATCATCTATTTCACTATGACAGAGTGGCAAATACATTATACTTTCTACACCGGCCATGTCCAAACCATCATAAGTCTTACCTGTGGTGGCCAGACCCTTGAAGATGTCTCCCAGCATGTAGGTATCCATGGAGTGGGTACAGTGGAACTTGTAGAGTGGACAGCCCAGACACATGCTCAGCTCACGCAGGGTCTCCTGCTTCCCGTGACCCTGACAGAATATTGTTTTGTTAGTACAAGCAGGTGAAGAACTGAGACTATCCACAGATATATGTAGCACTTGGCAATAGAAAATATTTATAGGGGTCTGGATACCCCTTTCGCATAAGACGTAGCTACATTGATCTCTTTCAGTTCATAAAGAAAGCTGTCTTATTCACACAAGAGGTAGCGAGATGACAAAATTTTGAGTCATTGCCTTCTTTGAAGCATAATAGTTAAAACAGTTTCTTTAGGTTCTCTTGAATTAAGCAAAAGTCATGTTGGGACCCCCATGCAGGCCCATGGAACTATGTGCCTTTCAAATGACTTTCAAAGCAGATTTTACATCCTTAACAATTACTCCATATGGAGCTGCTGGTCTAATCAGTATCTTAACAATATTATCAGAAAACAGATTATTAAGCTGCAGGACACATAGAATACACATACCGGTGGACCCTGGCAGAGCGCCCCCATGTTGGCAGAGATGGCCTGGGTCAGACTGACAAACACACGTTCTGTCAGAGGAGTGATGACCAGACGGGAGGCAGAGCCCTGGTACTCAAACCCATAGTCAAACTCCATGTCAAGCACCTGAAACAACATCATAGAGAAAGGGATGCGTGGGATATACTACTGTACCTTTGTCAGAAAGTAGCATACATCAAAATTCTACATGTTCAACTTTGGAACTTCAAGAAATAGCTACATGGCCAGATACATTTAGCACATGCACAAATGTGCATGTACCCCAGGATGAGAAAAAAATGGCTTTATTGCACAGTAATGATGATGCACAGTGCGACTACGTGCATCACAGTATTGATGCAAAGCTGTGCTATTCCCAATGTTTAGAGTTATCAGTGTTTCCTCCATGCTTAATATTTAGCTATACGTGTTTCTACATCATGTAGATAATAGAATAGTCTCTTAGAACAGTAAGTTGCACCTACATGCTTGATTTGATTAAAGATTCCATATTGGTTAACAGCTGTAACCATATTAGGTTTTGTAACTATTGAGCTTTAAATTATAGCATCTTATATGTGTATGATTTTGTTACCTTAGTAGAGACAAACTTAGTGTCCTCCTGGTAGTTGTACTTGATCTGTGACCTCCAGTGGAAGCTGTGGACCAGGTTTGATCCCACCCCAGCCATGTCATTCTGTTCATCCAGGAATCTCTGCAGCACATCTCTGAAGTAGGAAAAAGTACATAGTTTTACAGAGATGACTCCAGAATTTATATGAGTTAAAGGGTCTAATCTGGTAACTTAAAGGCTTATTCCACTATGGGAAACAGATGCTTTGACAAAAACAGATTGGGGGGGATATTGGGTTTGAGCATGGTGATCATGGCCTAAGATTTGTCATTAAGGACAGGAAGGTGTGAAAACACTCATAGAGGATACTTAAGAAAGTGCCTGAACTTAGAAGAAGTAAACTAACTTGTAATGTGCCAGTAAAGCAATGATGTTGCTGATCTTCTGAATCTGTGCTGGGAAGAGCATCAGCTTCATCTCCGAGGGTTCTGTCTGTTTCTCCTCTTCCTCCTCATCCTTCCTGGACCCCTTGGACAGCTTGCTGACGGGCGGGGCCAGCGTCTTCATGGTGTCTATAGGAGGCTCCATGGGCTCTGTCATTGCTAATGAGGAATAGCAGAGGATAAAAGTCAGAATGACACATCTCTTGAAAGCTGTAAAGAATTGAAAGCTAGTAGCACTTCTGATTGTCCTTTAATGAATGTTTTATGGTAAATATTTGACATTGACCTCTAGCCTCCTTGCTGTCTTCACTGTTAGTTATAATTCATTAATGCATGTTTGCAAAAACACACAAAAACACCTCTGAGTCAGTATCAATGGGAACCTGAAAAAAGTGTTAAGGTATGCACTAACATAAACACTACAATAATATCCAACTAACCATCGGCATCCCTCTGTTCCATGTCAGCATCCAGTAGAGAGTTCCTCTCCTCAATGGTGCCGATGGTCCCCTGCTCTAGCTTGTCCATCTGGTACAGGGAGCCTGCCATGGAGCCCAGCATGCTGCGCCCCCGGTGGGACAGGGAGTAGCCCTGCGAGTACATGTCATGCTCCTTGTCTCTGGGTAGGGAGGCTGTGGATCACAGCAAACAAAATGCAGGTTAAAACATCTGCACCATACCTCTAACCATATCTACTGATTATAACAAACAAAGGTAAGGAAAAGGAAAAAAAACACATTTTGTTTTCCAGTTTTTGTCTTTGGTCATTGCAGTAGCTGTTATTCTCAGCATTTAAGCATAAAGTGAACTGTTAATTTGGAACAAAATTGTTAAGAGTAGTAGCCTTTTCAGCACCTTGGACAGTACCATTAACGGAGTGGAGAAGGGAATGTTGGATTGTGATAAATGGTTCTTGAGCAATAGTACAAAGCTAAATGAGGTTATTGTACATTTGTCAGGGTAAAGGAATATCCAGGTGTTCCTGATACTAACCTTGACTGTCTGTCTTGCGGACCTTGCTCCTCTTGGAGTCCTTGTCGTCATCGATCCCCTTCAGCATCACAGCTGTGGCCTGCAGCATGGTGGACAGCTTGGACAGGTTTTCCTACAGAGCAGAAACATACATAGTCATAACAGGAAATGGTTCAAAAGCCAACACTTACAATGCCTTTGTGACTTACATGCACTACGTTTCATCATTAATGGCAATTTTAAGTACAAAAGTTTCTAATTTTGAGTTTTGTCTAAATTCCAATTCTAATGAAGTTATTTTGTTTAAAAACAAAATAACTATAATTATATTTTTCCAAAATCATATCCAGTTGCTTGAGTAACTGCCATTTGGTATGTGTATCATTACCTGGATGTCTAACCTTCATCAACGTAAAAGAACAATGGGGCTCATGAAAGTTTGCTTTTTGCTTTTTTGGCATTGTTGCTCCTGCATGAGTAAACAGGTGGTATGCCACACCTGAATTGCATTCCTGTCTCCCCCTTCTGCAGCCTTCAGACACCCTTCCACTTGTGCAGTCATCTGGACATGTGTTGCCAGCTGGACGATCTCAGTCACGTGATCCAGGGTCCAGGATGGGGTCTTCTCTGCTTCTTCATGGGTGTCCTTCGTAACGCTCATCTGGCTGCCTGCCCGACTGCTTGTACGGCTCCGTGCCTTACCTTTATTTCAACAGAAAAACAATCTTTGTGTTATTCAATACCTACAGTGAAGAAGGAACGTAAACTATGCAGGAACATTTTACAATGAATCATATTGGATAAAACACTGCTGACAGCAACTTGAATTAGATAGCAGTGGTGCAAGGGAATAAAAATCCTTTTTAACCTCAATACCAAAATGCAAAAACTATAGGCATGTCTTTTCATGAGAAACGACATGGATCTACTCATTCATGAAAAAACTGCTATCTCCAAGTACAAACAATGGAACTCATCACTGAGTGCTATCTATTTCAAATTAAGTACTGCTCATTCTGTTCCTTACTTTTCCTGCCCTCCTTCTTGTCAGGAATAGGCACCCTCCTAGCCCCAGCACTGTGGATCTCCCTGTGGGCTGAGGTCTGGGGCCGCTCGTGCCCCAGCGCTGTGTGCAGCTGGCCTTGTAGGGCTGTCTTGATGGCAGCGAGGAAAGTGGGCAGCCAGTTCTCTATGGGACCCTCACACTCCATGGGCTACAGAAAGAAAGAAAAGTGCAAAGTGATCTTCTTCCAGTTAAGCTCAATAAAGAACTACTCTTCAACTAGTTCAACTGATTCAACCTTGTGCACTTCTACAAAACCTGGTCGGTGAACATTGCCTACAAATCTGTACATAAAGGGCACTTACAAAACTAGTTCAAGTATGGATTTGGTATCATTGAAATACCAACTACAACATTTATGATCTTCAAAGTTGTCCAGCAACAATAGCAACCTTAGCAACAGTAGCAAAGTGTAGCAAGCTTTTCAGCACCCTGAACAGTGCCATTAAACAGAGTGAAGAAAGGACAGCTAGACTGTGATAAATGATCTTCAAAGTTGTCCAGCAACAATGTAAGCTTGATTATAGACTTAACCACATCACAAAGGTCATGACAACTTACCTGCTGCAGGGGAAGTTTCTCTCCCACAGTGCTGAGGACTGCGGTGATCTGAAAGGTGTTGTTGGAGAGTGGTTCACACTCCTCGTGTTTCACACTACCCATGTCAGGGAACAGCTTACAGAGGTATGGGCTGACGGCCTTCAGGTTGTGACCTACAGAACACAGGAATGTACATTTTTCAGCATCATATCTGTAATATTTGTGTAAAAGAACTACATGTAGGAGGGAAAGCCTATAGCCAAAGGTTGATCTCCATTGCCATAGTCTGACAGCACTGAAGGATGTGTTTTTCACTGTATGCAAGAAAAGCAGATGATAACTTGCAAGGTCCATTTCAATATATGCACTTCTGCATTAAACTGTTGGGTGACAAAGGTTATCACTGTCCAATCTGCCAAGAGCAAAGCGACACGTATCATTCAAGAAACAAAACCCAAACAGATTGTGTAGAAAAAGTATTTAAAAAAAAACATAAAATGCAATTTAAGGTGCGAGATATCTAAACCTTTCATATTGGTCAGCGAACTATGAATTGATGCATGCAAATTTTGCTTGTCCTTATACAAATGATTGAGGAATGTGGCTAGAGCTAAGGTTGTTAAATATTTTTGATGACTCTGCTTACCATTACAGACGACATGTAGGACATCCTCCATGGACAGGAAGTAGAACCTGGGGAACTTCTGCCGCTTCCTCTCCAGATGGTGCAGGAGAGACTTCCGGCAGTGCTCCAGCGTACCGTTCATCTTCTCAAGAAAGTTCAAAATACCTGCAACATGGAAGTGTGTCACATTTGATGGCTCTAACACCTGGTACAGTGGTGTCCATTGCTGAGTGATTAGACCAGCGGTCATCAGTTGATACAGGTTTGATTCCTGGCATTCTTAGCAAGATGTTGTGCCCTTGGGAAAGGGACTTAACACAACTTTCCTCAACACACCCAGGTGCACATGTGAATGGCTACCTGACTTTGGGCCAGAAATTGGCAGTGAAAGAAAATAAAGGATTGGGCTCTGCATTTCAATGCCATGGAATGAGAATCCCTATGGCCTCTAAAAGGCTTTGGAACCAGACTTTCAGTTGTTTAAATACTATCACAGCTATAGATAGTAAGTTTAATGAGTATTCACTTTTTAACCATTCTCTCTCTAAACTATGATAATTGACAAGATGTTCACAATGCCTGGCAGCAAGAACTGAAGATGACTTGTAGCCTGCAAAAACTAATTCCTGTAATTCAAGACCAAATTTGTGGGTCTTAATGTCCATTAAGCACTATGAAACGGCTTTATCAAAAACAGTCCAAACAACGTACCTTTCCTGGAGCAACACTGCAGCACATTAGGGTTTTTCTCTGTTGCCCTCATCAGCCGCCTGAAGTCCCTGTTAGCTGCAGCAAACATGTTGGCATCATGGGACAGGGTGCTTCTGACATCAGCTCCTGAAAACACCTGTAGGTACAGAAAATAACATACAATGAACTAAACCAGTAATTTCAATAAAATAGTTTACTGATAAGCTATTAGAGGTACCTTGTCAATAAGCCAAGAAAAGCTACAACATTTTTGTCATATACAATATCTAATCTTAGGCATTGCCATGGTAGCCCCACCCACCTCCTCCAGCTCCACCCACTTCTCCTGCACCTCCAGCCAGACCGTCAGCACAGCCTCGATGGTCTGAAGTCTCTTCTGCCACTTCAGCACCTCATCAGAGAAGGACCCGGCTGCGCTGGAGGCGCCCATGCTCTGCAGCGACACCTGGTGAGACTCCAGCTCCTCAAAGATGGTGTCAGTGCTGGTCAGCAAGAACAGCTGTCCAGAGTCCTGTTAGACAGAGGTGTCCATGTCAGATCTGATTCAATTGTCTTTTGTTGTAGCTCAACAGCTTTGCAGGCATTGAATGGCAGCTGGTTATGTTATATGATAATTGAACATTAAGCTCCAGTCATTGTTTAAAGGTATTTAGTGAGGATGAACTACATGCACTACATGCCACTGCACTTAATGGTGTCAGTCTCACTACAATTTTTTTTGGGGAAAAAAATCAACTTTGCACTTGAGCTACTCTAGAATGGTGCTTGAACTTAAGACTGTTCCTAGGGAACAGATATATCAATCAGTTGTCCAGCTTCACCAATGGTAAAGTAACATTTGTTGATGAGTGGTTAAAAAGGGTCAGCTGTTGAAACGGTCAAAACATTATATGCAAAAGATGCTATTTTCTCTCTCCATAATGCAACTGTCATCTAGATCCCCTTAACACCTGAACACCACTCCCACCCACCTCTCCCAGGTTTGCTAAGCTGGCAGGCAGTGAGGCAGTGCTGCCCCGGCGTGTGCGGCTGATGGACGTGTTGTTGGAGGTACGGCTGGTGGCGCGAGCCCTGCGGGACGGCCTGGTGGCGTCGTCTCCCGTCATCGTGTGCGTGGCCTCGCTCCCAGAGTACTGACTGGCTCCCTCCTGCAGATGAAGGATCATGGCGCTATCAATACTCGTAGCTAATTATCAATCACGTACAAGCTTGAATGGAACCTTTATAGCATGTTTATCAGTTGGCTGTATATGCATGCTAGACCTTATTGCTAAATGTTTTATGCATGTTTTTGTGGCATCTACATCTACATCTAATGTACTCTTTGTAATGGAAGGGGAAGAGAGAAAAACAAAGACCACTAGAAAGAGCTATGAAAATCCAGATCATCAAACATCCACTCTCAAATCAATAATATGTCTAGGTAACTGTCATCTCATACTATGATTTCAGCAAGAGAGAGAGAAAGAAAAAGAGAGATAATTAACAACATGCAAACAAAGATCTTGAAACATATGAAATTTAGTAAACACAATCATACTCACATCCAGCAGTCCTGTTGGACCTGTTGCTGTAGGCTTACTCTTGATGTGCTGCAGCAGCTCAAACAGCTTACTCAGCCAGATCTCCTCGTACGTCTTCAGCGAGCTCTCGATAGTCACTTCCTTCACTGCCCGCTGGACAATGTTACGCACATCATCCACATGCCCTGAGGTATGGGAGACAGGAATATTAAGTCAGGAAAACCGCACACAAAAAATACAGTTACTGTATCAAAAAAGAAGTCAAACTTAAGTTGATACTTATCATTTGCATACAATGTTGTGTACATCATCTACATGCCCTGAGGTATGGAAGAAGGGGGACAGGGATATTCTAATAGTTCTAAAAGTCAGGAAAACCACATGCAAAATACGGTATCAAATGCTTTTAGCATTTTAGCTCTTCAATGTTAGGTAGTGGATGCTGCCTAAAATGTCCTACCGTTGCTTGAGTAAATGTTACCTTTCGTATCTTATTACCTGAATGTCTAACCTTCATAGAAGAGTCAAAACACTTTGGTATCAAGAGTAACAGTTTCTGAGACACTTACTCTGCAGCCCCAGCTCCAACAGCTGTCCCAGAGTCATCTTCTTAAGACTGTCGTTGTCGATCTGTAGAACTCCTCCTGTTATCCTGACCAGCTGTTTCCAGTGCCGGGTCCTCATAGCAGGGTTACGCAGGTCGTCAATCAGGGGCAGACAGGCCTGGGGATAAAAGACAACACTGTTGAATCAACTGATTGGTAGAAAACTGTAGGACTACATGCAGTACATCCCACGACAGGTCCATTCAGTGAACAAGAGTTCAGCCAAAAATTTTGTAAACCCCGATTCCTTCCAGTGTTGTTTTTTTGCTTTTTGTTCATAATGCCACATACATTTGAAGTAGTGAATGTATCAGAATTGCAGGTACTTCCCTCGTTCAATTCTAAATTTGCTAATGTAAATGATGCAAATGAGAAACAACTGCAGCATACTATTGCTTATGTAGGAATGTTCCAATACAATATTATTGTATTTTACAGTGGCATGAATCTAGAATCTTAAACAAAGAAATGAAACACAAATCTTAGAACATGATAAATCTTCTAGTCAAACAAACAGTAATTTGTTAAGGAAATATTAACTCAGGCATGCCTGAGTTATTCTACTGTAGCAAAGATCAAGTTTGAAAATGAATATGTGTGCCTATACAAGTGTTGTATTGACCTGTATGATGACTATGGACTCCTGCATGCCCATGTACACATCCCACATGAAGGTGTCGTCAGGCAGACCCTTGACGCGGGCCAGCTGCTCCTGGGTGGCCGTACGGAGGAATTTGGTGTCGATCTTCTGCCAGCGGTGCAGCCGCCAGTCATTCTGCTGCTCCGACACCACGCGCCATGTCTCCCACACCAGCTTCAGGTTCCGCAGGTCCTGGCGGCATCTGGCAAGAACAAAGTCAGGAACATCAGCATAGAAATATGGTCAAATGCATCAGGAGTGTAGTATGTGAATAGGATTATGGTAGCTACATACTTGAACCATTTTCCCTTTTCTTATGTCATCAATTTCCACCATTTCACCTTAACCAATAAATATAGATTTCAAGCACACAATATCCCCACAGCACTAACAACCCACAATAATGATGACTGGCATTTATCATGGTTTTCTGACAATTAAGACTTATTGTAAAGATACTTACTGTGGCAAGAGGGAGAAGTTAACCACTGCTGTCTCCAGAAGTTCTTGCAGCTCAATAAGGTCCTAAAGAAATCACAGTCAAAAGGGATACATTCAAACCAGTGTATCAGTGCTCAAGTAATATTTTGACCATTAAAACTTAACATTAGAAGAAGAACTTTATTGCACAACAATTGTACATGGTACAAAGTATGGCAACAGCTATCACATAAGGTTCAAAATAGAGGCATAGGATAAAGCTTAACATCCTAGTAGATCTAAAATCATAAATCACAATATATGTGTATATTCCAAAAAGTGTTTCATGTCCTGTCATATCATGAACAGTTGAGTACCCTGATGTAGTAATATCCCATGGGTTGTGACTTACCTGTGCTTCATTCTCAAGGTGGTCGAGTCTGCGTCTGAAGTCGCCCAGGATCTCCCCGGCGTTCTCAAACGTACACTCCCGCATGTAGACCTCCGACTGGGAGATGTCAGACACCAGCTCATCCACCCTCATCCCAAACCTGGCCAGGTCCTGAACAGGGAGGTCACAGGTGTGTTAGTCTAAGAATGGATTCACTTTTTAATTCGACAGTTTGGATGTGAAATACATATCGCCAGGTTTGTCCAACTAGCCAATGGCTGTTAGAAAAGGCTAACCCTGGGGATGGTAATAGTTGTCTAATAACTTTAACTACTATATCTACTAACCAATAACTTCAGCGATGATTTACTTCTTTCGACAAGGGTATAACAAATGTAAAGCCTTAATGTCTTGCATGAAGATAGATTCTTAGTTGAACAATGTGAAAATGGACATAAGTGGAAGTGGAACACTGCTAGATGTAGATTTCAACCACCAATGTTACTGACACAAGGAGACATTATTAGACATTATTCTGACAGCCAGGTCTCACCTTGGTGATCCTCCTGGACTCCTCCTGTATCCTGGGGCCCAGCCTCTGCTTGGCCAGGGACACCTTGGTCTTCAGGTTGTTCCACCTGCCAGGTGCGGCCTTGAACAGCCGCTCTGTAGCTGCGGGCAGCTGCATCTGGTACTTCTCCAGCAGCAGCACGGTGCGGTGCATGGCCTGGAACTTCCCGTCCATCTCCTGCTGCTGGGCAGACACCTGCAGGGACAACAGGACAGCAGAGAGCACCTTAAAGTTAGTAAACTATTAGGTGGCCTTTTGTACAGAATGAACACCAAGTTTCAATGATAGACTGTTCCTGACAATTTTCCTGACAATTTTCAACAAATTGCATGGCAATACGTGGTTCAAAGGTGCGGCTGGATGTACATTGAATATTTGCATCTTCGTGTTTTAATTTGCATTTCTACATTCTAACAGAGGTAGGCAGGACAAAAGGATTGGTTTATTATGAGGTTCATAGACCCTGATGTAGTGATACATCATTCTCTACAAATGGATTTATTAAACAGTTAAAAGTCTGTCGAGTTGCACATACAAATACAGAGCCAAGGTGTGATTTTCACCTCATTGAAGAGTCTCATCATCCTCATGAAGGAGGCCGTGTCCCTCTCCTCTCCTGTGATGCCCTCAATGTCCGGCTCAATCCTCTTCAAGAACTTATCCAGAGTTGTCAGCATCTCTGTAACCTGGTGCAAAATCCAAAATACATAAATATAGGTATAGCCTTCAAGACATGTGTGGGACCTTAAACTTATGGCCTGCACGACTGTTAACTTGATAGCAGTTATAGCTACAAAATAGTAGAGAATATGTTCAACTGCATTCCAAGACTTTCCTCCAGACATAACATAAAGAACAAAGATCCGGAGAAGTTTCACTTTCAACACTTTCCAGGTTACCTAAGCATTTAGCATCTCAAAAGTTAGAAAATGATCTTGCCTTGATACAATCATAAAGCAGTCCACTCTCCATGTCAGAGAGCACCTTACAGTTCAACTGAATCAGCAATGTTTCAGACAGGATAAGATCAATATGTACATAAACAAAGTCAAACTTAACCTGTCAAGATAAAACCAACACTAGTATTTTAGTAGTCTCTTGTTACAATAATGTCAATCATGATCATTGCCACATATATGTCCTCTATGAGGCTCTATCTTTCTACCAAGTACTTACAATTTGCCTTTGGGCATGAACTTGCAAATAAACGTTCAAAACAGAAAAAAGCTTTGTGACTCTGACCTGGTCAGTGAGGTACTTGGTGAATGTCCACATCCAGCGGCTGGCATGAGTGATGAGCACCTGTTTGATGGGTTTGATGTCCACCCTGAGCCACCCCACATCCTGGTGGTCCTGCAGGGTGTGGATGTTGTCTCTCGCAACCTAGAAAAGTCTCAACTTTAATGTATGGTACAACAGGATTGCAGCACTCATTGTTCATGTGCATGTAGTTCATTATTCAATCAGTCATTGTAAGCTTGTAAGAAAATACAATTTCATCAATTTCATCTGAAGAATTTCAGACTTTTGGGACGGATGGGGTGAAATTTTTATCGGCCTCAAAAAGTTTACTTCAGTCTCGGTATAGAGAAATGGGTCCTGAAGACAGCCATGGAGTAGTGTCAACCTAATATGCTTGCTGGGTTTGCTTCATTTCTATTCAGCTATAATTGATATTTGTTAGTCCAAAAGGCTTACTTAGCATCTTCAGAGGCTGGCATACTATTAAAATAGAAATAAATCTATAGATGCTGTTCAATAATTAAGAATCATGAAGCATATATAACTCACCCTGTAGATGTCAATTTCATTATCAAAGTCGTCCAGTGAGGGTACATTCATGTTGCTTGAGGCATGCTTTGGTGTGAGGAAGGACCGCTCGGCCGTTCCCAGCACTCCTGCAGACTGCATGCTGCCGATGGAGTCTGCACGAGACCTGAAATGTACCAATCAACATTTTGATACTTGTTTGCAAGCTATCAAGAAAACTTTTTGTTTCTTGGGGTTGACCAAAAAGTTTTTAAAAGTACTTGAAAATACAGTGGGCTGTATTTTGACAAACTACACTACTCGATGAATAACTCCACACAACATGGACAATTTCCGCTGGGGACTACTAAAAGGCATATAAATGTATAAAAACCCATCATACTTATCCAAAGGAGTAGGGGTGACATGGAGTGCTTGTTTATAAAAGCCACATTGCATGAGAAGCTACAGAAAAGTTATTACACTTTACCCCATGCAGTATGACTGAAGAAGTAGAAGGAAATCTCAACCGGTACCATACCTTCCACTTGCAGAAGACCTTGCATCAGACTTGGCTGAAGCAATCTGCCTGAGGAGCCCCTGGGGTGAACTGGCAGCAGACCTGAGGGGGTTGGGGCTAAGCTTCCCGTGCAGGAAGTCATCAAAGGTCTGCTGGACGTGCTGCATCCACAGGAAGTGGTAGTCCTTGAACAGGTCCAGCAGTTTCTGTGGGGCAGAACAACATCATCAAAATCAGCACCATGGACAAGTAAGGATTCACTACATCTAATTCCACTATCATTTAATGTAATATTCATTGCTGGCTTTGAACAGCTCAACTGCTAAAGCTGCAACTTCTGAGCTATAGATAGAAGAAAGAGTTAAAGATAGAAGAAATAGACTCAGGTACCTTGCACTCCTCAGCATTGTCCCTCACCAGCTGCAGGATCTGTTGCACCAGCTGCTTCACATCATCATCCACAGCTATGTAGTCCTCGTACCCATTCTGTAAGATTGGAAGTCATACTTAGTCCTTCTAAGTCAGGATTCAACCTTGAACTTGCTGTTTTCACATTGGATTTGTAAAGAAATAAGTGAAACTGTTGTGTGTCACTGGTGTTCAATAACGTGTAAGCTTTGCAAATAATGTGCTATTTCAGTCATTTATTCTTTTGTGGAAGGACATTCGAAGGCAAATTTATCAACACAAGAAGTTTCTTTAAAGGTGGATTATTACTGTTAATTTGACTTAAACATGATCTTTAGTAGAACAGTGTGGTGTAGATAGTAGGAGATATCATACAAGAAATGTCCTGAGTATTCTCCCTTCAGTTAGTACAATAAACTGAATGAATATGGAATGGCTGTATAGGGTAATTTTGCCACGTACACTTGAGTCTCTGCCTAGCATCTGCACCAGCGCTCCCCTGGACAGGAAAGACTCCAGCCACTTGGTGACCAGCTCCTGGACACTCAGCATGGCCGAGTTCTGGTCCAGAGGGGGGTTGAAGGACACCACATTCTCAATCAGCTCCAGGCGGATGGTCAAGATGGGGACATATGGATCCTAGAACAAGAGGAGGCATATGCATGTTTGAATAGGCTAAAACAACTGCTTAAAAGTACAGATGAAAGTCTTCTTCAAGTTTCAGTATCATATGATGATGTAGAACATGGTTTTCATAGTCATTAACCTAACTCATTTTACCTAGCTCATATATCTTGCTGATATACCATTAGAAAATGCTAGGGTGGTGGAAAAGAACATATGAGTATCGTCGAACCCGTGCAAGTGACTACCTCCACAAACAGAACACCTGACAGTGTGACCACTTTATGGTGGTCCCTTTGATTTTTGCCATTGACACGAGCATAAAACATCCTATCAAAAGTGACCACCTCTCCAAATAGACCAGATTCTATTGGTCTTGGGTAGGTTTGACTGCTTATTTGGACTTTTAACCAGTTTTGTTTGAGCATGACAATAGGCCTCCCAGAAGGTAAATCATACGAAACCTCTATGCCATGCAGCTCCTTGAATACCTGCCCACTGACCTGTGATATGTTGGCCATGACCAGCTGGTTGTGCATGGTCTCGAGGCTGGTGACAGTGGATCTCTTCAGTCCATCCAGAACAATGGAGTCCACAAACTCCACATAAGCCTCCCACGCAGGGGACGCCCTGCTGATCTGTACCGCCTGGTGATGAGAACATGTTGGACAGACGGTTCAGAATGGATGAGTATGTTCAACAATTGTTATAAAAGTCCTTACCAATTCCTACTGAATGTGACTTTCAGTTGACATACAGAGAGGAGCAGAAATACTATTATGTTTTAGGTAGAGTATCTCATGAGAATTGTAAATACATACATAGTTGTATGTAGATCAATGTATAAGTTGACCCTTTCATATATCGTCAAAGAAATAGAAATGTATTGATATGGTTGTGTTTTTTCAACACCACTACAATTCCTTTACAAGACTATGATGAACAGGATAAACTACAAGGTGAGAAGACCATTCTTTGACAATTCTATGTTGACTGTTATAAAGTTGGAGGAGATGCAAGTTAGCAAGTGTCTGACCTCAAATGACTCCTGCAGCAGGGCATGGATCCTGTGTCCAGAGGGCACAATGATGGATGTCAGGTCCTCATCAAGCTTCCTGAAGTAGGAAAAATAACCAGTTCTTAGTAACTAATCATCTACTGTCCAGTATCGCATATTTGACACCATATTTCAGTTGAAGTGACACTCAGATTGTAAAAGAAACTATGTCACAAGGAATCTGACTTCAGAGGGGTAGTAGCAGTTTGTGGAGTCTTCAGTCTAAATTAATGTCATGCAAGACAAAGCACAAGTCATGTCCATGGTATACTGTGCTCAAGCTAACTTTGAAAGCCAACAACATAAAACCACCGCAAATATCTCTCAATTTACAGTCACATACATTCTAACTATGTACTGGTTGTAACTCTACCCACTTCTGCATGTCCACCAGCTCGTCCATGGTGTAGCTGGTCTCCTCCTCTTGAGCAGCAAACACGTCCAGCTGTCCCTGGGACCAGTTGCCGGCCAGGAGGGTGATGTCATCGCAGTTGGTCTGCACGACGGTCAGGTTTCCATGGAGATCGCTACACACCAGGGAGGAGGCAATCTCAATAAAGTCTGCACTTTCTGTGGTCTTCCAGGTGAAGTTGTGCAGGCCCTCATCAAAAACCTAGTAAGATTTGGATTGAGGGTGAAAGGCACAGTTAGTAAGAAATGCAGTGGTCTCACAAACTCATTTCACCATATTACATGAACTAGAATTATTTCAGCTTCTATTTTCCTTTTGACTGTGACCTCATGAAGTTACAGACAAGAAAACCCCTTGATCAGGTGCACCGTTAAACAAAGAATCAAGTGTACCTAATAGTCATTAGAAGCATGCTGTTTACAGAAAGGTAACCATCAGGTTACTTCTAAGAGTAATGTCTACAAACCACATCAATCTTGGCCAGCTTCCTCTCAAACAGCGGCCTCTCCACCTCACTGATGCTTCTCATCACCTCGTTGTACTTGGAGACAATGGTCTCCAAACGGGCTGCTGTCACACGCAGGGTAGCTGCATCTGTGTTCCTATAGCATGCACAAAGGGAATAATTTTAGGTTAAGCGCTTATAGGGTATCTGGATGTAAGGTTTTGATACATCACATGGTAAGTTGTCAGCAGCAGCAACATTTAGCCTGCTGTAGACTGTTACTCATCAAAAAAAATTCTGCTTAAATACTGCATGATTTGGCAATTCAAAGAAGAGGAGAGCCACATCTCAAGAGCATTCAAGAACCCACAATGCTTATCAATAAAAGTTGTTGTCCTTCCTTGTGTACATACAAAACTGCCATTATATCATGCCATGAGACAGTCTACCAGTTATATAAAAGAGACAAACCGGATGAGTGCCCGGGCAGGCTGCGGCAGCTTGATGTTGTAGGGAGCCTGCGAGAAGTAGTGGATCTCCCTCAGCAGCAGGATCAGCTCAGGGTCAAGGTTCACGTGGACAATCTGCGGCCGCACATCTTCATCCTCGTCATAGTTTTCTGCAACCTGTTAGTAAGGAAAAGGGTAACCGTGTTTTACTTGTGATCCAATACGTGGTATCATGCAAAGATTTGGGACTGAATTACTTCCAAGAAATTTTGGTTTACAAACAGATTTGACCCAAATTATCTGCTATTAGAATAAAAAAATCTGACTTCACATTCGCATCTACCCTTCAAATGTAGCCATGGCATTTTGAAACTTAAACCTGCACTGTTTATTCATTGAGACATTGTAACAGTCATACAAAATTTGTTATTCTTCAAAATATATTCAAAATACTAAGTTTTCACCTCGGAAAGCTCATTCTATGTGAAATTTGCAGGGGTAGGATTCTGCACAATTCCTACATATACAAGTAACAAAGTCTTTTGTGGAAAAGGTCACGGATACTTATTCATGTCAAAAACATCATGACATACAGTTTCACATTTTTATCTCTAAGTACATAACTGCTCACCAGAAGAGGCTGCTTGAGTCTATCCCTCAGCTCAGACTGCACACTCTTCTGCCAATGTTCCACTATCTGCTTCTCACATCTGCAATGGTCATTGTCAGTTAAAGTCTCCAAGTGAAAGTCTTCAATTACAACACTTATTTGCCAATATTCTATAATTGTATAGCACTTCATCTAAGCTTAATATTGAAGGCACATTCTTGCAAAATCATATCAAACAAGTGGACCACAAAACTCGAACATTTGCTAGTATTCTGAGCATTTTTTCACCTCTGAAATTCCTTCATGGCATCAGTGTAGGCATCTCGCATCTGCCAGCCAGCGTCCCCTCCCAGGGAATGGGGGCTGACCCTGCGGAACTTCTCCATTGGTTCCTGAAATACATTCACAAATTTGCAAAGCTATTCTAGCCAATACTCCAAAGCTCCATATTCCCTGTCTGCCCTTTTGGGAAGTGGAGACCAGACTGACTCTTTCAAGTCCAGCTCCAGACCTGAACCTGGCCCTCATCCAGTTCACTGGTATGAACTCCACTTACCATATGCATTCAGCTTTAGATAAGAGTTAGCAAGCTGTCATATTAGCCTTTTTCTGTCTCTCCAGAAATGCATTGTCATTGTCACCGTAACTGATCCCTCATAGAATACTTTACAACTACCTGTGATCATTTAAAGTTGGTGTTCAGATACATTGATAGCTGTGTATCCATCCCTGCTTTTATATTGAATACAAAAGGAAAATAGTGAATGGACTTACAGTTATCCTAGCCTGCAGCCCTTTTATCCACAGCAGCTTGGAGACTGTCCTGGGCAGGTTGGTGTGCATGGGCGGGGCTCGGACCTTGCTGTTGAAGATGGTTTTGACCTCAAGAAGCTCCTGTGTAAAGGAGGACACTAGCGCCCGGTCCTTGTCCTTCAGATGTTTCTGTATAGATGCAAAAAGTGTAATTCACTGTGAGTCAATGTTATAATAGCAGACTACTGTAAACACAACTTTACGGGGACTTAATTTTGCAGTAGGAGGAGAAAGGATATTTTTATGTGTGAGGTTTACTATTGAAACAATGCTTTGTGTGTGACATTTATTATTGAAACAATGCTGTTTTAGTAGTAAAGGTACAGTATAAATACAAAACATGTAATTGAAGTGTCATAATTTTGTGGTAAGTGGTCACAGCAAAGACTGCAAAACTAAACCACCAGGAATATTTACAGTATGTCATAGCTCACAGTAGTAGACAGCAAACTCTGTGGTTACTTCACTTCATACAACAGACCAATCATTTCAATTCCAATGAATCAGGATAAACATAGTACTGGAGTACATGTATGTTGAAGAGAGGCAAATGATACCAACCTGCACCAGTTCTCTACTGCTGACTCCCTCAAACACCTCCAGTAGTCTAAGCTGGGAGGCGACAGTGGGGCACTGCAGGAAGCTCAGGTTCAGCACTGAGGCCAGCTGGGCTTCTAGGTCCTAAACATAAGGGTGACATTTTAGATAAGAGATCTTCAGAATGAAGAAGAAAAAAAAATTCACAGAATCCGTAATCATAATAGCTTAAAGTTTTATATCAGTTTCTTAAATGTCATCTACACTACATGCACCGCATCAAATAAGTCAAAAGGTTTAAATGCACCATTGACTGGTGACAAAAACAAGGAAGCAAATATCCTGAGTGTTCTACCTTCTACATGTTGCATTGTGCTTCCCTTATAAATTTCCATAGTGGCAATACTATGAGTCTCAGACTAAAAGATTTAAGGCAAGCCTCTCACCTTAAAACACCTGACAGTAAGCCAGAAAATAGATTGATTGCTATACTAAAATTTGAATACAATGTATGATTAAAAATAGGCATACTAACCTTAACCACAGATCTGAACTTGAAGAAGCTCTTGTCAAAGTTATGTGAGTCGTCCACATCCAAGATGTTTCCTGCCGAGGAGATGAAGTCGTCCATGGCCTTGGCAAAGTTCTGGTGTATTTCCTGCACCAGTGCATCCAGGCTCCTGCCTCCTGCCCCACCTATCTCTGCTGCAGACTCCAGCAGACGGAAGTGCCGGGTGGTCTCAACAAGCTCCAGGACATCGTTACACCTACAGAATCAATGAATGACATGAATGTAGTAAACAGAGACTGAGGCAGCTCTGTAATTAAGTATTTTATGGCCCAAATAAGCAATCTATATTATGTAGAATGATATAATCCTGACATGCATATCAAACAACCTTGGGTATCATGATGCTCCTTTGCCAAATGTACTTAGTAGAGTTGTAGTACTGTATACAATGGGTACACCAGTGAGCAAAGCCCTGGGATGATGGCTATACCGGTAGTAACACACATGTTATACTATGCTGTTGGATCCAGCCAATGAAAAAATCAACCTTTTTCATGGCTTATTTCAAATTGAATATTCTTTCAACCTTCTTTTAAATCTTGACTTCCAACAAAGATTTGGACACACCTTTCCATGAACCTGTTCATCAGGTCGAAGCAGCGAGCGTTGCGGGGAGGCCAGGGGGAGTCCTTCCACTCCTCCTCCACCCCCAGGCTGGTGGTGCTCTCGTTCTTCTGGGCAGGCCTCCTGGGGTCGTAGGCATGGGTGCCGTACAGCTTGGTGGCCCACAGCTGACCCTGGGGTCTGTGGATCCTGGAAGGTAGCATGGTTGGAACGTTAAGTTGATCTGATGATAATTAATGTTTGGTTGAGTGTGACCACAGTCATTTCATCATCTGGTCAGGGCTCGGATGTCATTGGGAAATATCATTACTATGATCATAATTGACAACTAACCTTAACAGTAGAATTTTTCCTATATGACACAATCTTCTAATCTACTGAACTATGCATGCATGTAAAAAAAATCATTTTCTAAGAGTTTACCTTTCCTGATAGTAGTTTAAATCAATTCTTTATCTCCTTTTACTTTGAGGATGAATTGCTGCAAGTTCTATAATCATAATGTAGTTGGGCTTTTATGAGGAATGGCTAGTAGGTCCTCAAGTCTTCAAACTTTACTCTACATACAACCCTTCCAAAATCACTCACAATGAAGTGGCACTCTCTTCCACTTTCTCCTTGTTCATTGCGTTGGCCTTCTCTCGCCAGTCCAGATAGGTTCCCCTGTACGCGGCACACACTCTTAAGGCGTCCTTCAGGCGAGAGTAGGACTGGACGGTGTCCTGCAGAAGATCATCTCCCACCATGCTTTCTGACCTGATAGAATTTGTATAATATACTGTGAATTAGGAAATATTCACTGTAGACTTATGTTTGCAGTTTTTGCAACTTATCACATTGCATTGCTTTACTACAGTTGTTTCAGCAGCAGAACTTCGAACACATGCAGTCTCTTACTAAAAAATTAGGGGCCTGTGAATTTTTAGGGCTTCCATTCATTAAAACCTAATTCGTAATTTCTTCGCAGTAACTGATGGGATTATCTATACTGTGCAAAGCAAAGTAAATAATTCAATGTAGTCAACTCAACTTACTTGGCAACAATCTCATTAGAAACAACTCTCAGCAGAGTCTGGAACTGCCTTTTCTCATGGTAATACTTGGAGTGCATCCAGACCAGGTAGGTGGTGTGCACCAGGGGGGCGAAGATCTGCTGGATCTCCTTGGGTGAGCGGCCCAACTGGAGCCGGTCCAGCCAGGTCCTCATGGTGTTCAGGTACAGCAGGTGCTCGTTTGTGTCGTGGACAGCCTGGAGCAGAGAGAAAAGTGTCAAATTTCATATTATTCAGCTATAGATATTACCTTTAGCAACATCCATCTACGACCCTGAAAAACACAGTAAAAAAACCTCTAACACAACATTTTCCAGCATAATGCACTCCTGCATATGTTAAAACTGAGTGGCAAACTTATTTACATTGGTGGATAACTGTTGATACAGGACAAAGACATTTTGCTTTCACAACCACTCTTCGCATCCATCTAAAGCTTGCAAAAGGTTGCTCTCAACAGCACATTATTAACTGTACAAAATATATTTTGGTCGAATGTAGCCAACCAACCACCTTGCACAGTCTACTACTCCCCTGTCATAAATCTGTCACATACAAATTTACATAGTTCAGACCTGCAACCAGCAACCATACTTAATTTTGTACTTGTATTTGAAACAACAGAAAGTTTTTTTTTTTAATCACCTTTCCAATCTCCTTGCGAACATTCTGGAAGCTGTGTGAGTAGGAGCTGTCAGCCTCCTCCAGGTTGAGGAGGATGTCACAGGCGATGGGCGCGTCCAGCTGGGAGTTGATGGAGTGGAGCCGGGACAGGTGATTGGACCACACCTGCACCTCATCCTGAGGGCGGGGCTTGGAGCTGAGGCGACTCAGCTCAGCAACTGGGTCGTGCTTCAGCACACCCTAAGGAGAGACAAGGAAAAAGGTATTTGTAACTCAGTTGCTTGGCACAAGCTAGGGAGTCAACAACACAAAACATTGGACTTGTGGCAATAGCTGGCCTTTAAAAATTGCTTCAATTGCTCTTTGAGCTTTAGCAGCACTGTCTCTCCATCCAGCGAAATCATTACAAAAAGTAAATCCATTGGCAGGTACATGTCTACTAGGTATATTTCTTCGTAATACCTGGATATCTAACCTTCAGCGTTTCTAGATGTAGATGGATCACAATGCCAAAACAGTACAATAACTTCAAAATACAAATGTAGTACTTTTTCAAACTTTGACAAATGACAATCAACAATATTTAGTAACGGCATTTTAACATGTCTGACAACTGGCGTTTGCAACATCACAGAAACACCTACTCTGATCTGCTTGATCCAGCCAATGACAGTGGACTCCAGCACGTGGATGACAGCCGCTCTCCGGTTGGTGGCTGCTGCAGCCTCTGCCAGGACCTCGATGGACGGCAGCGGCAGCACAATAGAACCCTGGAGTAAGGAAAGAAACAATTATCTGGTGACAGCATTCTACACACAACTATTTCCTGTACATCTTTTTCCCACATCAACTTGATTTATTGTCAAAATTGCTGAAGAAGACCACTCTGGGGACTGATTCATTAAAATTCACTGGTCTACGTGGACTGGAAGTCACTAAAGACAGGAATCATTCTATTCTTCATGCCCATGGCAAAAATATCTGTGGTAAGGAGTTGTTGGTAGCTAACTTGATCAGGGAAATACTCCCTACCCTAATACATTGTTTGACAGGAAACAGACGATAGAATGGACTGTGAGTGTGTGATGAGCAAAACACACTCTAGTCAAGCCTCTCATGAGCAAATTCCATATCTAGACATAGAAATCCATTGTCTTTGATTCTGTACTGATTGTGACTGTGCTATCAGCCTATTACAGACCTGTTGGTGCCCATGGTGTCACCTCCACATTGCTCATGAGTCTGTGTAGAACGTCCATGAGTTTGTCAGGTCCAGCGACTGTCTCGGCATGTTCTGTTTCTGTACACAGCAGCGGTAGGAACACATCCCTGGCCAGCATATCCATGTGCTCCAGGGGCATGTTGGCTCCATCAATGTATATAACATTAGCATCTGCAACAGAAATGTGATTGGAACTGATTAGTGTGCACAAACTTTGTACAGCAGCAAATAATGCTGTCGATGATATGGACACCAAGCTATATGTGTATGACAAGGATGTACAACTGGGTAAAATAATCAACACCTGGGTAACGTTAGATGTAAATGTAACTTCTTCTTCTTCTTCCTAAGTCATCCTTAGCTGAGATGAAGCACGATGCTTTTAGTTTTTACAAGTAGTACCCATTTCTGCAATACAGCTTTGCTATGGCTTGCATTTTAGCCAAACACAAAGGGTTCCCCTACAGTGGGGTTCATACTACTCTTGATAAATGGAAGCATTTGAGCGCAGATCAAATTAATTAATTAGCAGCCCTGAACTCTGACCTCATTTGACACAAATCAGAAGCCCCCGCTCAAAAAGTCAGACACACTCAATTCACTCTGTGTTCGTCAGGTCATCCTATTTGATCAGCGACTCTTCCTATAGCTTTAACGTGCAGAGGTTTGACAGACACTTGAAGGTCACAACTTCATCTCACCAATTAGAATAAATTAAAACTAAAATTAAAACTAACCCATGTTGTCTTTTGTGAGCTTGACAGAGGTGCCTGTCTTCAGGAAGAAGACAGCTTTTGCAGGCAGCTGAGCTGGAGGGCTGAGGGAAGCCTGCAGCCCGTTCTTGGGAGACTTTGCATAGATATACAGACATCTCAAGTCTTCGTTGGTGATATATTCAACAAGGACAGACCTGAAGAAAATAAACGAACAAAATATCAAACACAATCTTGTTCATGCACATTTATTTTTTCGTTTACTACCTATTGCAGATTGTCATCTTAGATACATACTTATCTTAGTGCATATGACAAAGGCTTTGGGGGCACAATAGGTTCTCTCTTCAATGATACAGATTAATATTCCACCTGTATAATGCCAATTCACCAAGCCATAAAGCTGGATACTTGGGTGCTCATAAGTTATCCTGGATAGAAACATTTACACAACATATCTCATGCCTTCTATAAATTTGTACATTGAAAGAAGACAGAGTATGGTAATTGTTTCAAACATTGCCAACCAGAATCCATTTACCTCATTATCAAACTTAAAAGCAATGATTCACTTTTCCTACCTTGTTTCATCATTTGTGAAGAGATTTTTAAGATCCTCATTCCTTGGTCTTAATGAAGACGTGATGCGTGTTTCCAGCCACCGCAGGCGTTCGTCCATTTCTTGTGTGGCCATATTTACATTTGTCTTCACAGGGTGTTTTCTGCAGAACAAAATCATTCAGCTCACATGTTTCATACAGTGACTACCCCTCCTGAATGAGCACTGCCAAAGAAATAAGCAATACCAAACTGACATCTTGTCTTACTTGAAAACCAAATGTTCATCAACTTCTTCGAGTTTCTACAGACACCTTCACCTGTTTCATGTTATATAATCATGAATAAATGAAATATTGAGATTTTTATGGGTAATTCATGAATAAAGCAGAAAACCACAAGTTATAAACAAGTCACAGGGAAGCTACAGTTGGAAGGGCGCCATGTTGGACAGATGATAGCCCTTAAGGCTCACTTTTGAGTGCAATTGAGGTGTGTCATTTACGACAATGCAAACAGTCTTCACACGGTTATGGTCCTCTAATCAAATTACTGTCACAACTTTCAACACCTCGGCCTTATTTGACAACAAATTCTGAGGTGGAAGCCTGGTCTAGTTGGACCTAGTCAACGGTTCGCCGTTTAGAAAGTTTCAATGACACCTGTAACAGTCGAATGACTTCGTTGGCGTCAAATTTAAGATGCGAAACTGGTAGAATGTCGCTAGGCTAGCCCACCATCACCTTTTATCACATAGCCTGGCCATGTTGCTATGCATAATGTGGGAAGTTATGTTGAAGGCAAAAAGCTGTATTGACTTTCTAGCACTTAACAAAAACTCGATCCAAAAGAAGCAGTTTAATAGTAGCAAATGCTAATCGAATTTTTACAAAACAAACTTTGCCGCCAATGAGAATCTTGACATGGAGGAAAGTAGACCACCTGTTGGATTGGTCAGCGGGACAAAAAGTAAGCGCAATAAGGCAGGATAATCCCACTACACGATCAAACCATTGTACATACGTGTGTTACAGGATGTTTTGAGTCTCCATACCTGTGTTAAACGTGATTCTTCTCCCTGGAGAAAACTTGTTCTTCGGCGGCCATATTGTTGTGCTGTTGCTAGCCAATTGCGATAGCATCCAAACGCGATGAAATAGATCCATATCACTGTGATTCAGATATCGTGTATCAGCATAGATGTCTGATATTGGGTGCTGATGCCTGTTAAAAATAAAGTTCAACTGGCTGTATATTACAGCATATTCATGTCTATTCATATGTTCACCTGCATTTTCCATGTGGGGAGTGCTTCTCGTTTGGATGCTTTCTAAGGCTAATAGAAGTTAATTAGTCTCGCGAGATTTAACGGGATTTAAAAAGTTACGAGAGTTGGAAAGTTTGGAAACACCTGTTACGTCTTTGGCAGACATTGCATGGCCGTCTTCTAACTACTAGTATTTGTGAAGTGTTGGAAATGAATAGTGTGTTAGATTTTACAGGCCACCAGTTTTTCCTACACTTCTGAAACTGTATTACAGGTTTTGTATTTGAACATCAGAAAGCCTTTCAGTTAAGTGTTAACTAATCTGTCAGGGCATGTCCTACTGAAGTCAGCAGAGGTTACACATTTGCTGCGGTCTCTTGGATCAGTGAGGATAAACTTCAGAAGAAGATTTTTCTTCCCTTATTTACCATTCTTATTTATCTTTTCTTACAGTTTTAATAGCAAGTATTAATGAGAATCCCACGGTCTTTGGCTGGTAGGTAGCACTAGTGCTAGGGAATAAGGGACATAAGTTTGCTCCCTCTAGCAGCTTTCTTAGAACAGCAATTGCAGACTTTGAAACTGGATAAGTCTAGCTGTATTAGAATCCAGTGCCAATGCTAACGTTACCCCATTTCAGAACACCAGGACTCCGCTATGAACAACTTCACAAAACCAGCCCTCCGATTAAAAGACAGGATGTCAAACATTGACAGAAAGAAGTAAGTACATGACATTCCCAAGTTCATCCTTCTATCCCCCTACATACCTTTATGGAGTCTTAGCATCCTGCTTTAGCCTTAAGCAAAATATTTTTGCCGAGACAATTTTGTGAAGTAACTAAATCCCTCCAGCGAGTTCATCTGTTTTCCTCTCTATCAATGACTCTAGCCCCCTCCCAGTCTATTAGACAATTTGTAATGTAATAAACTAGCACGCCTGTATTATGCTAACCTGGTATCCAGTCTGTTCCGTGGCTTGGCCAGGCTCTGTGGGGGACAGATAAAGCTCTCTGCGGCCAGAGTAATCGTTTGCACCTGGTAGGATTTTCACCAAGTAGGACAGAGTTTGATTATGTGTCATGCGCATATCTAATTGAACTCCTTCCGGGTGCCAGATATTACCCCGGTTGTAGAAGGCTTCATCAGCCCCCAAAAGAGCCTGGCCAAGCCACGGTAGACTGGATAGCAGGTTAGTATCATGCAGTACCCTGAAGAAACAACAGGCTGCTACAAAGTCACCTGTTTTCGTCACTGCTGGGGTAGGACAGCAGGATGTCGTACGGGGTCAAGCGCGCGGAGTCCAGCCCGTACTGCAGCCAGTGGTCCCGCAGGTCCTCCGTCTGCCCCAGGTCCATCTCCCTCCCCGCGATGTACGGCATGGAGGTCAGCCTCCTGGGGACGTACAGTCATCAAGTCAGCTTACTTTTCAGGCTATAACTCACCTGAAGAACTAATGCCATTACATACCGTGTATTACTCTACACATAGGCCATGCAAGGCCATATTAATGATACCCACGCTTCCATCATTTTCCCTCCATTTCCCAAAACAGCAAATAACGAAATGAAAGATACAAAACGCATCAGAGTACGTAGTTGGCCTACCAAAAACTACAGCTTGCGATATGTATGTTATTCACCTCCTTATTCTGTTGTGTAGCTGGATGCAAGCAGGCCTGGATGCAAGCTTATTTCGTTGTTATTCTTTATTTACCAAGACAAACTGGCTTTTGCACAGTATAGACTAGATCTTTAATAAAACCTTGACATGTGTGCCTGGTCCAAAATGGACCGGTAGTACACAATAACTGGTAGCGCTGCATTAGCTCGTGCCCTCACGATCCGAGTACATTTTTTGTATTTTCCATGATTATTCAATTCAGCTGCAGACAGTTATTATTAGTTCCTACGCCTCAGTTATAACTATTCATCCACACATACTACGTGCGAGCTGGTATTTTTCATTTCAAAAGACTTCTGACTGGAAAACGGCTGTGAAAAAAGGGCTGGTAAACATATAGGCAGCCAGAAGGGCGGAGGCCGAGTTTCTGGATCCCAAACCGGCCTGTCCGCTCAACCTAGACGTTGGAGAGATTTGTGTTGACACGGACATTGGTTTCCTCAGCACCTGGCTGTAAGAAAAAGACATAAGGAACCTCGTGTACTCTTCAGTTTTTTTCTTGACTCTGTAGGCGAGTCTCTAAGATTTAAGCAAAAGACTTTGCTTTGGCATCTTCATAGTGGCACAACTCTGACATGGCTTCCACGGGACTGCTCAGTTTGGTCATATTTCTGGCATGGAGTGGACTAGGTTGCACAGCTTCCTACCCGAACTTGAAGTGCTGTTCTGCGACGTACTCTGGTATTTACAATGGGAGCATTACCAGGCTCACTTGCAGTACAGTCTGTTCTTTCCGCTCCATTCCCAAACCGTTACCACCAAGTCTGGAACGATTCATGATCTTGCATCAGAATATCCCGAAGATCATGACGGGGGACTTTACTCGTCTCGAATTGTTGACGGCGTTAATCATACAGGGAAGCCAGGTTATGACTATCCAACCGGGGTCATTTCAAACCTTGACGAATCTGCTGGAACTCTCCCTGTATGGGAACAAAATCAGCCGCTTAGAGGCCGAGACATTCAGGGGACTGGCCAAGCTCAAAGTCCTGAACTTGGATAATAACCGACTACACTACAATGATGGTGCGGCATTTGTTGGACTCACCAGACTGAGAAAGCTGAGTCTGAATAAAAATTGCCTTTCCAGCATCCCTCGGGGGACAGATCAGACACATCAGCCCCTTGAGCTCATGATGACTTATAATCCTATAACGTCAATCATCGGAGTTGAAGAACTTAAGCACATCTCACGTCTGATTTTGTCGCGAAACGGGATCCTGTGCGACTGCAGGCTGCGAGAGATGAAAAGATGGATGCTGATGAACAAACACTTGCAGTGGAGCATCACCTGTGAACATCCTGTCACTAGACTACTAGTACTTAAAAGACTCAGGTGGATTCGGCTGGACGATCTGAGGTGTGTCTCTAACAAGACCAGCGGCTCAGGCAGCACAGAGTATGAAACAGGGAGAAGGTACTTCTCCACGTTGCAAATGCCATCACATAACTACAGAATGGAAGGTACTTACACTAGCCCAGTGACGTATGAACATTTTAACAATCCAGGTGTATCCAGCACAAGAACGATCAAACACACATCTCAGCCCCATACTATGTTTAGGGATGCCACGGCGCAGGTTGAAAGCAAGGAGGTAGCAAATCGTCCTGGACTGTCTGCGATACAGCTCATCCTTGTTGGACTGGCATGTTTCGTTTGCTGTTCTGTTATTGTTGGAGTGAAAGCTGTCTGTGTGAGCAAGTGTCCAGCAGTCCAACAGCAGGACAATGCTGATGGACAAAGGAACACTACAAACAGAAACTGCCAGAACGATTACCAGTTCTCGGGCACGGACTCAGCCAGAGGAGTCACCTACGAAAACAATGACCAGTTTTCAGATATTGGCAGTGCAAGAGTTTATTACAGAAACGACGACCAGTTCTCGAATGCAAGTATTCAAGGGATGTAAAAATTTTGATCTATCAATCTTTTTTTCAGGACGATCATCTGATACAGGACACTGATTTTCCTGTGCCTTAAAAATTTGCAAACAAACCAGTCTGATTATAAGCCTCCTGTATCAGTCATTTAAGAAATGTCGGATCTGCGTCACCAGCTGCTTTGGACATCGTAAACACATTCTGAGTGGCAGACTAATTTACAACCTTTATGTAACGCCACAGGTGACGAATATTACAACTCTAGAGCTATAGAGGTGCAACAATACACTTGTGACTTTGCTTATGAAGCCAGACAAGGCTTTGCTTTCTTATGCTTGATGTACTTAAGTAGGAATGATCTTTGGAAGTTCTCAGACATTTCAATTTTATGCACTGTGCACTATATGTATAGAAAAGGCAACTGAGATTCACGTTTGAAAACACAAAATCCACCATGAAATTTTCTGATAATATTTATGTGAAGTATCAATGTGATTATGAATAAAGTGATATGTTTGAATGCTACTTTTCTTATCTTGAATTGGCGTGCAGTGTGTAAGATGCAGACAAGATTAGGCTTGCTAGAATATCCTGAGAGTATAATTCAAGCTGATACAGGACTGCAGTCAACAAAAACTAATTAACCATTGCTATAATAGTGACTAGTGTAATATCAAATACTAATCTGCCATCTCTTGGGTTTTTGTAACGAGCAGACAACAGCTGAGACTCAAATTCAACAATACAAGATTTTTCCCTCTGACTTTCTCCCCTTCTTATATTACCATTCTATGCCTTAATAGGTTGAAAACCTGATCAGTTTCTTCAATTGACAAATTATCAAAGAATCTCAGTAGAGTCCACTCCAAGTCACCATGCGGGTTTTCAGGTGATATTTGTAATTAGTCTGAATTATTTTGAATAAAAGAATATCTGAGCCACCATAATTAAATTCTTTTCAAAAAAAATTGACTGAGAAAATACTCATCTTTTTGAATTCCTGTGAATATTTTAGAAATATTTTGAAAGTAGCTGTACAAAAATATCTTTATTTAGAATGATTGTGAAACTTCTGCGTGAATATTTCACATTTACAAATATTTACAAACCTTTGATAGCAGACTAAAGTGAAACAAGGTTGCACTCCAGGCCAGGCTGGGTTGGCCCGGGTCCAAACTTGTGCCGCAGGCGTGCTAGCCTGGATACCAGCCCGGTCCAATCTCAATAATATCTATCATGCAAAACTTAGGGGCCTACTGTAGAATTTCCTTAGGGCAACGTTGGCACTAGAGCCAAAGAGTTGGGCTGTATAGGCCCTGGAAACAGTCTGGTATCCGGGCTACAAGTGTGCATGAACTGAATGTTGCCGCTGATGAAGTCAGGGAGAGTGAGAGTGGAGCAGTAGTGTGTGACGTTACATCAGCTGATGTAACGTCCTTGGTGAAAGGGACATGAACGGTGTTACATTTTTAAATTAAAAAGACAAAACATGATGGGTTATTCATTCATGTTCAAGTCCATTTAGCATCACCACAAATTTGCAGTGAACACACAATTATAGTTCCCATCTAACATTACTCCCATATGTACATGGTGTTAAACAAACATCCATTCTGGACTTCAATACATCATTGACAATACAACCTGATTCAGTCTGAGAACTGGCTTTGCCCTTCAAGCACTGAAGGACTTTAGGATTAATATCAAATCCACCTAGGGACTCTATTTCAGTTTGTCTTACATGATAGATGTAATTATTGTCATGCAAATATCTAGACTCTATAATTCCATTTGGTGATTATTACACACAGGATAACATTCAAATTTTAATATTAAAAACGTCTCTAGATACTTGGATACAGGCAATACCTACTTAATAGAGATATTTGTAGTGGTGTTTCCCAATAAAAGCTTTGTGTGACTTGGAAATTGACAATTCATGTATGTCATACAGTCCGGTCATTTAAGCAACTTGCTGGGAAGTATGATTGTTTTTTTTTTAATGTCTTAGATGCAAATGAATTGAAACACCTTCCATCATAACATGGACAGTCCAAGTGCCTTGTACAAGAATGCGTACTCCAATGCAGCCTGGAAAAAGAAGATCAGATCTATTAAGTTTGTTTCACACAATATTATATTGTTGTGAAATGCACGTTAATCATCATAAACAGATCTGCATTACACTTTGAGAAGTATATGAGCAAATGAATAAATCAGGGCTGTCTCTAGAATCCTTCCCTCCGTGCCAGGATTGAAAGTTGCTTATCGGGATGGGAAAAAGATTCAATCCTGTCTGTCAAAAAAATCTGAAGTTCATGGCTTGAAATTGATATTTGTATTTTCATAAGCTCAACATGACAAAAATTAGCAACATGAGCTCTAAAACAATGAGTCATAATGAAAAAAAAACACTTTTAAAGTTGGAGACCTGTATTAAATAAACGTACATTGTACATGTACTTACCTGTTCAGAATCAACAGCATGGCTGTCATGGCCAAAGTGACCACCCTTTTCATGTACTTGTAGGAGAAGAAGATTTCTACAGATGTTCATATCATTGCCATGTCCAGTCATTCTTTCCTGGTGGTTGCTTGACTGATGAGAAGTTAGCTGTTGAAGACCGCGAAGTTTTGCAACATATTTAAGTGGGCTCCAATATGGTACCCTTGTATCATCTAGGGCAGCTGTCACCAACATAGCAGGATAGCTCTGGAATGTAACAAATAGGGATATAGTGCTGATATGTTATGGAAAAGGGAGAGTTGTGGAAATGTTCATGTTCTCCAGTGAATGACAACTAAAAAAATCAATCTGGATTATATTGGCAGTTGTTCACACGTTTGGGGGCTTACCGGTCTAATAAAATAACAGGAGCAAAGTAGAGTTTATAGTAATTTCTAAAAAATTTCCAGTCAAATTTGGTCTTTTAAGAGACAGCCACTTTCAGTCCACCTCAAGATTTTCAGTCCCCATAGATACATGATAAAGATGATGGCATGTCAATTGCAGTAGAGTTGAGGACTAGTTTGCACAATCAAGTCCAGGTTCAGGTCTGATCTGGATCTGATATCCTGGACGTGAACCAAACCTGAATTTTCTGTACCAGTACCCACTCCTAGTACATGTAGTTAATTCCATTAGCTACCTGTTGTTTTATATTGTGGTAAGGACAGTAGGACTGTATATATTTGAAGACATCAGGTTCTGCAGTAGGGTCCCCCCACTCCTGGAACTCCTGTGCGGTCAGGGGGAGACATCGGTCCAGCATCACACTCAGCACATCCACAAAGGGAACCTGAGAGGCAAAACACTTCCAGTTGGTAAAAGATTATAAAAACTGCTTTGAGATAAGATACTGTCTTTTGTATTCATATATCAGCCAAATCATGTTTGAAATGTCAGTATTGCTCAATGGTGCTGGTGACAGTGAAAATGAACTTGTGAACTTGATACATTGTATGACATAAATTTGTAGCAAATCTAGTTTAAAAGATGTAAGATTTGTCAATAAAAAAAGAGTTAAACATTTTCACTAAAAGCACATTTCATCTTAATCAACCTTGCAATTTTAAACAACAAAACTAATCTTTTCTATTTTTATATAACCAAAGTGATCAAGTTCCAGTACTTGTGAAGATGGCCCTTGAAGCACAGATTGCTGCTGATGCCAGGGTTACAAACATACTGTACCTTCATGACTGCAGCAGCTATCAGATCAGGACTCCTGTTACACAGGGCAGCCACAGCCGTGCCCCCTGCGCTGGTGCCGCAGGCTGCCGTCAGACCAGGGGAGGAGTAGCCAGCTCCATGCAGGTGGGCAATGCAGCTTTCCAAATCCTGGAGACATGATAGGGGATATAGCTGATACTGTATGGTTGATGTGAATTAGGATTTTACCATTGTCAACATTGACCATAAAGAGCCTTAAATGAATAGGGAATATATAGTTAGCCTGAACATGTATATCTAAAGATTGATATAAGTAAGAAGGTATGAATAACCTACAATTTGGAAACCATTGATGAAAAACCCATCAGAAGTTTTAGGAAGACACTACCTGGAAACTTTGTTCTTTATTCAGCAGTCTGCCTTGGTGGTACCATTGCCTCCCGAGCTCACCTCCACCTCTAGCATATGGTAAGATGACAAGCATAATCAGGTTACAACACAGTTACACCAGCAGAAGACTTGTCCCGACATTTGCAACTATTAATTGCTCATCTAGATCAACAGCACTGAATGTATTGACAAAATAGTGACTAGAAGTGATCTTTTAACAGCTTTAGTCCATGTTTCAAGTACCTATGTAAACTCTCACCTGATATGGCAGAAGGCAAGGACCCATCCTCTCTCCAACAGTACCAGTCTTTCAGACCTGAAGCCCATGTTCACATCTTCACCATAGGCACCATAGGCATGCACCAGGAGTGGGTTCTTCCCTGCATATTCCACATCCTTCTTGTGGAACACAGTCAGGGGAACACTTGTCCCATCCTAAGAAGGTCACATGTGTACATTTGTAAGTGAACAGTTATCAGGTAAATCTTTATTCTGATAACATCCGAATATAATAATAACACTTGTTTGAAATCATCTCCTATCCTTTTGCGCTTCTTATACTATAGCTAGTTGATCGTGTTCATAATATGTATTCACAGATTTTCAGTTTTTATCTGAGACTTTGTGCATGTATAATCAATAATCACAATCTTTTAGCAGTTTTGTGATTATATATATGATGTCTCTGACCCCAGGGAAAGAGAAAAACATCTAGTTTATTTTATCTAACTTTAAATTGTAACTTATATTCACCTGTTTAAGTCACAATGTTTCTTTAATTCAGATGTAAATCTCAACTGAAAAAAACAACAGAAAAGCCCTTCTTTTCTTCACCAAAGGAAGTAATAAATTAAAGAGCTGTTTGTAGATGTACCTGACTTGTTGCCATGAGCCTGTGCATGACATAATGATTTGGTACAGCAGGGGGGCCCTCTGTTGTTTGCTTCCAGAGTTGTTTGGTGGGCAGGTGGAATTCAAACTCCACCTCAGGGTGGATGGGGGAGGACAGGGTGAACCTGTAACCCGAGGTGTCAGCTGTGGTGTTGGCACCAGGCTTGATCATACAGGCCCACGTCGGCAACTGGAGCGGACAAAACATCCAAGAAAAACTTACAAAAAACACTTCAGACTAATCTACATGTCCGTCTGATGACAGTTGTCCGTCTGATACTTTTGAAACAGAATCACTTTGATAAGAACAGACTGACTCACTTCCTACAATAAAACTGCTGGTCCATTTTGTTCAAACTTACAACCCAAGTAAAATCATGAATGTTTTAGACAGCACCCACTGTCTTTCGGCAGTGACTCTATCTGCTGTCTGATACTTCTGACTGGTAACAAAATCATCCAGTGGCTTGAGTAACCTACTTATCTTACGGTACCACCTGAATATCTAACCTTCATCAACACATCAAAAATGTTCTAAGATTAGTCACAATGGGAAACAAAGCTCTAGGTATATTATCACCTTAAAGGAGTAAGTGTCTTGGGCCCTGTCTGTAGGTACAACAGTGATGGCAGGCACTCCTCCCCTCTTCTCAGCCAAGACACATCCCTGGTGGAACATGTCCATGTCAACCACCCTGCCACTGGGTCTGGCAGGCACCACTTCTCTCCACTCTGATGATGAAGTGGCATCAGTTGGAGCACACATCAGCTGGTACAGGGAAATACTTTTGTCAGTATCGTCTACATAATAGTAATAATGGCATGTAAACCCTGTTGGCAATGAAATAATTGCCAATGTCTCAGCATTAAAAACAACGGTGGATTAAGTTAAGATATCAGTTTATCCTACATAACCATAGCCCTATCTGTTACTTAATGTTGAAATCTCTTGGGTGGCTCAATACTACCAAATATGCTAAGTTATTACTTAAATATGGAATAATCTTCCTTAAACATCAGCACCTTGTAATCAGCTGCACTGCCATGGTTTGTGAGGAAGAAGAACTTGCCACCCTGATGTTCCATGTAGTATTCCGTCCCCTCTATCCTAGCCTGCACCAGCTGGGGCTCTCCCATTGGTGAGGAGGAACTCACCACCCTAACCTCAGACGTCGTCTTGGAGTTACTGTTGATTGTTACAAACTTCCTGTCCTTCGTGTGGCTCACATCCACAAAGAACCTGGAGGGTAAGTAAACATCTTTCATTATAATGTTCATGTAAAAGACATGACAAAACATATTCCTCATATCATTGTGACGTCATATAATCATATTCATGCCATACCTGGGCTGTGATTTTGTGTTCTGGACCACACTGTATTTTATGATTTCTACTTGTATCCCATGGGCTTTCTACTTATCTCCCATGGGCTTCTTTCAGTGGGTCAGTTCACCTTCTGGCATTTGCCATCTGGAGCTTCAGGCTGGTATCTCAGGTGATAAGGAATACACAGTGTTGTATTCTCAATATACCTGTCATCATACAAAATGA